>NW_027258805.1:0-53201 GCF_045791955.1 Oncorhynchus clarkii lewisi | reverse complement strand
TGCCTTGCGAAAGTATTCGGCCCCCTTGAACTTTGCGACCTTTTGCCACATTTCTTGGCTTCAAACATAAAGATATAAAACTGTATTTTTTTGTGAAGAATCAACAACAAGTGGGACACAATCATGAAGTGGAACGACATTTATTGGATATTTCTAAGTTTTTTAACAAATCAAAAACTGAAAAATTGGCCGTGCAAAATGATTCAGCCCCTTTACTTTCAGTGCAGCAAACTCTCTCCAGAAGTTCAGTGAGGATCTCTGAATGATCCAATGTTGACCTAAATGACTAATGATGATAAATACAATCCACCTGTGTGTAATCAAGTCTCCGTATAAATGCACCTGCACTGTGATAGTCTCAGAGGTCCGTTAAAAGCGCAGAGAGCATCATGAAGAACAAGGAACACACCAGGCAGGTCCGAGATACTGTTGTGAAGAAGTTTAAAGCCGGATTTGGATACAAAAATATTTCCCAAGCTTTAAGCATCCCAAGGAGCACTGTGCAAGCGATAATATTGAAATGGAAGGAGTATCAGACCACTGCAAATCTACCAAGACCTGGCCGTCCCTCTAAACTTTCAGCTCATACAAGGAGAAGACTGATCAGGGATGCAGCCAAGAGGCACATGATCACTCTGGATGAACTGCAGAGATCTACAGCTGAGGTGGGAGACTCTGTCCATTGGACAACAATCAGTCGTATATTGCACAAATCTGGCCTTTATGGAAGAGTGGCAAGAAGAAAGACATTTCTTAAAGATATCCATAAAAAGTGTTGTTTAAAGTTTGCCACAAGCCACCTGGGAGACACACCAAACATGTGGAAGAAGGTGCTCTGGTCAGATGAAACCAAAATTGAACTTTTTGGCAACAATGCAAAACGTTATGTTTGGCGTAAAAGCAACACAGCTGAACACACCATCCCCACTGTCAAACATGGTGGTGGCAGCATCATGGTTTGGGCCTGCTTTTCTTCAGCAGGGACAGGGAAGATGGTTAAAATTGATGGGAAGATGGATGGAGCCAAATACAGGACCATTCTGGAAGAAAACCTGATGGAGTCTGCAAAAGACCTGAGACTGGGACGGAGATTTGTCTTCCAACAAGACAATGATCCAAAACATAAAGCAAAATCTACAATGGAATGGTTCAAAAATAAACATATCCAGGTGTTAGAATGGCCAAGTCAAAGTCCAGACCTGAATCCAATCGAGAATCTGTGGAAAGAACTAAAAACTGCTGTTCACAAATGCTCTCCATCCAACCTCACTGAGCTCGAGCTGTTTTGCAAGGAGGAATGGGAAAAAATGTCAGTCTCTCGATGTGCAAAACTGATAGAGACATACCCCAAGCGACTTACAGCTGTAATCGCAGCAAAAGGTGGCGCTACAAAGTATTAACTTAAGGGGGCTGAATAATTTTGCACGCCCAATTTTTCAGTTTTTGATTTGTTAAAAAAGTTTTAAATATCCAATAAATGTCGTTCCACTTCATGATTGTGTCCCACTTGTTGTTGATTCTTCACAAAAAAATACAGTTTTATATCTTTATGTTTGAAGCCTGAAATGTGGCAAAAGGTCGCAAAGTTCAAGGGGGCCGAATACTTTCGCAAGGCACAGTAACACCTCCAACAAAGACCTACTGCTATAACACCTCCAACAACGACATGCTGCTGCTATATCACCTCCAAGAATGATGCCTAATGTAAGCCTTTTTAAAATTATGATGAATTATAAAATTTAGATTAAAATGTATCCCAATACACTCCATGACCAAAATATGTGGACACCCATCAAATTAGTCAATTTTACTATTTCAGCCACACCCGTTACTGTAAGGTGTATACATTTGAGCACACAGCCATGCAATCTTCATAGACAAACATTGTTAGTAGAATGGCCCGTACTGAAGAGCTCAGTGACATTCACTGTGGCACCGTCATAGGATGACACATCTCCAACAAGTCAGTACATCAGATTTCTGTCCTGCTAGAGCTGCCCCGGTCAATTGTAAGTGCTGTTATTGTGATGTGAAAACGTGTAGGTGACACAACGGCTCAGCTACGAAGAGGTAGGCCACACAAGCTCACAGTACAAGACCGCGAGTGCTGAAGCTCATAAAGGGTAAACATCGTCTGTTCTCGTTTGCAACAGTCACTGCCCAGTTCTAAACTGCCTCTGGAAGCAACGTCGGAATAAGAACTGGTCGTCGGGAGCTTCATGAAATGGGTTTCCGTGGCCGAGCAGGCGCACACAAGCATAAGATCACCATGTGTAATGCCAAGCATCTGCTGGAGTGGTGTAAAGCTTGCTGCCATTGGACTCTGGAGCAGTGGATCACGCTTCACCATCTGGCAGTCTGAAAGACAAATCTGGGTTTGGCAGATGCCAGGAGAACGCTACCTGTCCTAATGAATAGTGCCAACTCCAAAGTTTGGTTCGGACTAGGCCCCTTAGTTCCAGTGAAGGGAAGTCTTAACACTAGAGCATACAATGACATTCTAGACGATTCTGTGGTTCCATCTTTCTGTCAACATGTATTTTTTTATCTATATAAAATAGATCGGTGTGGAAGAACGTGCCTGGCCTGCACAGAGCCCTGACCTCAACCCCATCGACAATCTTTGGGATGAATTGGAACACCGACTGCTAGCCAGGCCTAATCACCTAAATTCAGTGCCTGACCTCACTAATGCTCTTGTGTATCCCCACATCAATGTTCCAACATATAATGGAAACTCTTCCCAGAAGAGTACAAGCTGTTATAGCAGCAAAAGTGGGAGCAACTCCATATTAATGCCCATGATTTTGGAATGAGACGTTTGACGAACATGTGTCCACATACATTTGCCCATGTAGTGTAGATAGATAGATAGATAAACAGATTACTCTAGATAGCTCTATGTCTACCAAGTGGAGCTGTACACTGTAGCAATTGTCTTTGTCTTGGCCAACAATGGATCTAAACGGTGGTACACCTCAAGGGGTATCAGTCTGTGGTACACCTCCAGGGGTATCAGTCTGTGGTACACCTCCAGGGGTATCAGTCTGTGGTACACCTCCAGGGGTATCAGTCTGTGGTACACCTCCAGGGGTATCAGTCTGTGGCACACATCCATGGGTATCAGTCTGTGGTACACCTCCAGGGGTATCAGTCTGTGGTATACCTCCAGGGGTATCAGTCTGTGGCACACCTCCAGGGGTATCAGTCTGTTGTACACCTCCAGGGGTATCAGTCTGTGGTATACCTCCAGGGGTGTCAGTCTGTGGCACACCTCCAGTGGTATCAGTCTGTGGCACACCTCCAGGGGTATCAGCGTGGGGACAATAAAAGGCTTTTGGCTGTAAAGCCAGAGCCAGGCAAGAGGCGACAACTATAACATCAACAACACTGGACAACAGACAGCGAGCTGTCAGAAGCCTCAGCGTTTGTTATCAAAAACACATTCGCCGCCATCAAATGGGGGCGAGCCACAGCACTAGATGCTTAACTCAATAATCCTGCCATGTTTCTAAAAGGCAAAGGTATCAGGGAAGAGACAAGGAAGGATTCACATGCCTGTCGGTGTCTCCATGGCAAGCTGATTGCTACCCAGTCAAGCTCAAGTTTCCGGCGCATTCAAGATATCAATTTCTCTTATGTTAGCTATTGAAATGATCTGCTGAGGACAGTGTGCATGTACATAAACATCTCTCAACACACTATCCCAAGTGCTTTAATTCCTACAAAAGAAAAGGAGAAGGAAAACCAATGATGGTCAGGTTATTTCACAGTGTACATTGTGTTTCCTAGCGAGGTTCAATAGCATGAAGAAGCAGATGAAGTGCCTCTCCTGCATTTTCATATCAGTTTGTTGTTTGCCTTGACAAAGAAAGACGCTATGCTAAGTGAAGCGAACCAATGCTTTGAGAACCACCGCTCACTGTTAATATCGAGACAATACGATTTTCCTCCATGCTATCTTTTATTTAGGCTTTTCTTTGGTCTATATAAATCAAATAAATTGTATTTGTCACATACACATGGTTAGCAGATGTTAATGCGAGTGTAGCGAAATGCTTGTGCTTCTAGTTCCGACAATGCAGTAATAACTAACGAGTAATCTAACCTAACAATTCCAAAACGACTACCTTATACACACAAGTGTAAAGAGATAAAGAATATGTACATAAAGATATATGAATGAGTGATGGTGCAGAACGGCATAGGCAAGATGCAGTAGATGGTATCGAGTACAGTATATACATATGAGATGAGTAATGTAGGGTATGTAAACAAAGTGGCATAGTTTAATTAAAGTGGCTAGTGATACATGCATTACATAAAGATGCAATAGATGATAGAGTACAGTATATACATATACATATAAGATGAATAATGTAGGGTATGCAAACATTATATTAAGTAGCATTGTTTAATGTGGCTAGTGATATATTTTCCATCAATTTCCATCAATTCCCATTATTAAAGTGGCTGGAGTTGAGTCAGTGTGTTGACAGCAGCCACTCTATGTTAGTGGTGGCTGTTTAACAGTCTGATGGAAGCTGTTTTTCAGTCTCTCGGTCCCAGCTTTGATGCACCTGTACTGACCTCGCCTTCTGGATGATAGCGGGGTGAACAGGCAGTGGCTGTTGGGTGGTTGTTGTCCTTGATGATCTTTATGGCCTTCCTGTGACATAGGGTGGTGTAGGTGTCCTGGAGGGCAGGTAGTTTGCCCCCGGTGATGCGTTGTGCAGACCTCACTACCCTCTGGAGAGCCTTACGGTTGTGGGCGGAGCCGTTGCCGTACCAGGCGGTGATACAGCCCAACAGGATGCTCTTGATTGTGCATCTGTTGAAGTTTGTGAGTGTTTTCGGTGACAAGCCGAATTTCTTCAGCCTCCTGGGGTTGAAGAGGCGCTGCTGCGCCTTCTTCACGATGCTGTCTGTGTGGGTGGACCAATTCAGTTTGTCTGTGACGTGTACGCCGAGGAACTTAAAACTTACTACCCTCTCAGCTATTGTCCCATCGATGTGGATAGGGGGGTGCTCCCTCTGCTGTTTCCCGAAGTCCACAATCGTCTCCTTATTTTTGTTGACGTTGAGTGTGAGGTTATTTTCCTGACACCACACTCCGAGGGCCCTCACCTCCTCCCTGTAGGCCGTCTCATTGTTGTTGTTAATCAAGCCTACCAATGTAGTGTCGTCCGCAAACTTGAAGATTGAGTTGGAGGCATGCGTGGCCACACAGTCGTGGGTGAACAGGGAGTACAGGAGAGGGCTCAGAGTTGAGGATCAGCGGGGTGGAGATGTTGTTACCTACCCTCACCACCTGGAGGCGGCCCGTCAGGAAGTCCAGCACCCAGTTGTACAGGGCGGGGTCAAGACCCAGGGTCTTGAGCTTGATGACGAGTTTGGAGGGTACTATGGTGTTAAATGCTGAGCTGTAGTTGATGAACAGCATTCTCACATAGGTATTCCTCTTGTCCAGATCGGTTAGGGCAGTGTGCAGTGTGGTTGAGATTGCATCGTCTGTGGACCTATTTGGGCGGTAAGCAAATTGGAGTGGGTCTATGGTGTCAGGCAGGGTGGAGGTGATATGGTCCTTGACTAGTCTCTCAAAGCACTTCATGATGACGGAAGTGAGTGCTACGGGGCGGTAGTCATTTAGCTCAGTTACCTTAGCTTTCTTGGGAACAGGAACAATGGTGGCCCTCTTGAAGCATGTGGGAACAGCAGACTGGGATAAGGCTTGATTGAATATGTCCGTAAACACACCAGCCAGCTGGTCTGCGCATGCTCTGAATGTTACAGTCTCTGGCTGGGGATGCCGTCTGGGCCTGCAGCCTTGCGAGGGTTAACACGTTCAAATGTTTTACTCACATCGGCTGCAGTGAAGGAGAGTTCGCAGGTTTTGGTAGTGGGCCTTGTCAGTGGCACTGTATTGTCTTCAAAGCGGGCAAAAAAGTTATTTAGTCTGCCTGGGAGCAAAACATCCTGGTCCGTGACAGGGATGGTTTTCTTTTTGTAATCCGTGATTAACTGTAGACCCTGTCACATACCTCTTGTGTCTGAGCCGTTGAATTGCGACTCTACTTTGTCTCTATACTGACGCTTAGCTTGTTTGATTGCCTTGCGGAGGGAATAGCTACACTGTTTGTATTCGGTCATGTTTCCGGTCACCTTGCCCAGATTAAAAGCAGTGGTTCGCGCTTTCAGTTTCACGCGAATGCTGCCATCAATCCACGGTTTCTGGTTTGGGAATGTTTTAATCTTTTCCAATGGGAACGACATCTTCAATACACGTTCTAATGAACTCGCACACCGAATCAGCGTATTCGTCAATGTTGTTGTTCGCCGCAATGCGGAACATATCCCAGTCCACGTGATGGAAGCAGTCTTGGAGCGTGGAATCAGATTGGTCGGACCAGCGTTGAACAGACCTCAGTGCGGGAGCTTCTTGTTTTAGCTTCTGTCTGTAGGCAGGGAGCAACAAAATGGAGTCGTGGTCAGCTTTTCCGAAAGGATGGCGGGGGAGGGCCTTTTATGCGTCGCGGAAGTTAGAATAGCAATGATCCAAGGTTTTACCAGCCCTGGTTGAGCAATCGATATGCTGATACAATTTAGGGAGTCTTGTTTTCAGATTAGCCTTGTTAAAATCCCCAGCTACAATGAATGCAGCCTCAGGATATGTGGTTTCCATTTTGCAAAGAGTCAAATAAAGTTCGTTCAGAGCCATCGATGTGTCTGCTTGGGGGGGAATATATACGGCTGTGATTATAATCGAAGAGAATTCCCTTGGTAGATAATGTGGTCGACATTTGATTCTGAGGAATTCTAAATCAGGTGAACAGAAGGACTTGAGTTCCTGTATGTTGTTGTGACCACACCACGTCTCATTAACCATAAGGCATACGCACCCGCCCCTCTTCTTATCAGAAAGATGTTTGTTTCTGTCGGCGCGATGCGTGGAGAAACCAGCTGGCTGCACCGATTCCGATAGCGTCTCTCGAGTGAGCCATGTTTCCGTGAAGCAAAGAATGTTACAGTCTCTGATGTCCCTCTGGAATGCTACCCTTGCTCGGATTTCATCAACCTTGTTGTCAAGAGACTGGACATTGGCGAGAAATATGATAGGGAGTGGTGTGCGATGTGCCCGTCTCCGGAGCCTGACCAGAAGACCACTTCGTTCCCCTCTTTTACGACGTCTTTGTTTTGGGTCGCAGGCTGGGATCCAATCCGTTGTCCTGGGTGAAAGGCAGAACACAGGATCCGCTTCGGGAAAGTCATATTCCTGGTCGTACTGATGGTGAGTTGACGTTGCTCTTATGTTCAGTAGTTCTTCCCGACTGTATGTAATGAAACCTAAGATGACCTGGGGTACTAATGTAAGAATAACACCTAAAAAAACAAAAAACTGCATAGTTTCCTAGGAACGCGAAGCGAGGCGGCCATCTCTCTTCAGTGGCGGGGATGAGAAGCATGACGACTGTAAGGGTGGTGAAATAGATGTTGATCACCCTATACTGTAGCTTCTATCCTAAAAGTTTTTAAACAAACCATAATTCATCTTGCTGAATCTATTCATCCCTTGCATGTTTTATGATAGTGGGTTACAGACATAATCCCAGCTATAGACATATTTTAGATGTATGACTCCATATCACTGTCAGGCTTTCTGGATCAAACATGCCCTTTGCTATATAGAGTGGTCGTTCTAGAGTGAATTGCTCTGAAGATGAGGCAGTTTAGAAAATGTGCACAAGAGCAATACAGAGTAGGTGGCTCCATTTGGAGAATTAAAGTGCTGTACCAACGGTAATGGAAAAAGAAAAGCAGCCGTTTATATGAGTTGTTCATACTATCTTCATCCAGTCTCTCTCTTACTGCACACCTACTGTATCCTTGAAACTCTTTTTTACTTTTTTTGCCAAACCCTGACACTCTTTCTCTCCATCTTTTCTAAACACATCTGTCTGGTGGTTCTTTGTCTATATCTGTGCCCTCAAATTTATCTTTCTCTTTCTGTCCATCTCTCAGTGTCTCTCTCTCTCAGTGTCTCTCTCTCTCTCTCTCTCTCTCTCTCTCTCTCAGTCTCTCTCTCTCTCTCTCTCTGGGCTCTGCTGGTAAGCAAGGCATATTGTGTGCACAGTGGGGTCTGAGCTAGTGTTTCTCTGAACAGTGGGAGTGATGGCAGCCGGCGGGAGCTGCCTTTGTTATTATCTCTCTGAGGTGAGAGAACACGACGGGGACACCCTAAGGAAAGATGCTTCTGCCCAAACCTACCTTTTCCCCCTTTCTACCAGTGCCCAGAGCACCCCATTAGGCCTCACTGCATAGCTGTGTCATCACCGCAGGACCAGTGAGACACACCAGACAGGACCCACAATGACCGCTGTCTAGCTATCTGCCTGATCGTTTGAAGACAGGAGAGGTAGACATTTTAAAATCTTCTATCGTACTTGGACTTCTCATTTTGTCCAAAAAAACAAGATGTAGACACAATCACAAGTAAATGGAGACCACAAATCCCCATATACGAATAATTTGAATGTGTAAATCTGCCCGACTACCAACCAGATATACTGAACATCCCTGATTCCTGAATGTGTCTGTCCACGACTAAAGTATAGATTTGGTCGAATAACACTATAGCTACAACAAAACAAAGCGAAGTCGCATTTCTCACTAAAATGTGCCTCCAAAATGTAGTTTCAAGTGCAGTGACGTGCACAAGGCCATGGTGTCAAGCAATTCATACAAACAAGGCCCACAATAGGTTGGAGTGACCTCATCTCTGAAATGGCTACACACAGACAAAGAAACAGAGGTGTGACTGTCACTGTTGTGTGTATGGCTGAGGGCGTCTGGATAAAAGACGAAGCTTAAGACTCGTCTGACTGCTTTTGCTCAGACACAATTACTTGGTCCTTCCTCTGTAAAATCACGTTGACTCATTCCTCTCTTTCTCAACTTTCTCAACAGTCCACAAGTTTGAATAAAAAGAAAAGTGTGATCTTTTCACAGAGACATAATAACAGCTTGGGGGTTGTTTGGCAGTACGGTCATGTCTCCATGCCTACCTCTCAGGATTCCTGCTCATTGTTTTCTTTTGGCGAGCCTCAGTACTATTTTAAAATGTGAGATTCTAGTACTTTACTGCTTTAATACCAAGGTTTGAGACTCTAGTGTATGTGTTCATGTGTGTGTGTGTGTGTGTGTGTGTGTGTGTGTGTGTGTGTGTGTGTGTGTGTGTGTGTGTGTGTGTGTGTGTGTGTGTGTGTGTGTGTGTGTGTGTGTGTGTGTGTGTGTGTGTTTGTGGTGTGTGTGTGTGTGTGTGTGTGTTTGTGGTGTGTGTGTGCATGAGCAGGTCTGTACAGTGCGCTTGTGTGTGAGATGTTTGTGTTACATGAGTATAAGCATGCTTATTGTGTAAGTGTGCACCTGAGTGCATGTGTGTGCATGTGTCCATGCATGTATGCAAATGTGTGTGTGCCCGTCCCATGTGAGTGTGTATTATATTATGCTTCCAAAAATAGCCCTGGACTCTAAGCCACTACAATTAGACCAGCCATGGAGAAAATGGCAACTGCATTGTTGAATTCATTTCAACTCCACATTGATTTGGGGTTTAGCTTTATGAAATTGGAGACAGCTGCAAAAAACATTTATGCCTCTTGCTGCAATGTATTTATAAGTGACAAATTGCTATTACTCTTTTGAAGGAATCAAATGATAATGATTATGGCAGGGTGCTTGGTTCAAACCACTCTGGACACACACTTCCCTGATTTGTTTTTAACCTCTTTCTCACAGACACGTGTGCACACATACCTCCACCTCTGACGCACAGGCAGGCACACACGCACGCGCACACCCGCACACACACACACACGCGCACACACACACACACACACACACACACACACACACACACACACACACACACACACACACACACACACACATAGGTGTGAATAGGTCACATAGCGTAAGAAGGCAGCATAACTACACACCTAGTTTGAGAAAAATGTGGTTAGTGCACAGTGCACTCTCAATCAGTGCTCCAAATTCAACCAAGAACACTCGGTTATGTGCAAGTTGGAAATAGCTTTACGTGTTTTTTGTTCCCGTTTGTTTTCTGATGAATGTAATCCATTATAAAGTACAGAGTGAAGCAGGGCTATATTGGCAGGGAAATATTCATTGAAATGGTGTGTATCGATTCACTGCATGAGAGAGCTACACTGACGCAGCACGAGCACAAACAAGCACGCACGCAAGCACACGTACACACTCACCACATACACACACACACACACACACACACACACACACACACACACACACACACACACACACACACACACACACACTGTGCTCTCCTTTCTCTGTATAAGTGTATCTGCTCCATTGACAGTTCATGATCTGTGATGTTCCTCCCTGTAGGATTGTCAGCCACTGTAAAGACACACCTTCCTTCCCTGACCCTCTCCTCATCTCCCCCTCCTGGAGTTCTCCTTCCCCCTGACCCTCTCCTCATCTCCCCCTCCTGGAGTTCTCCTTCCCCCTGACCCTCTCCTTATCACCCCCCACCTGGAGTTCTCCTTCCCCCTGACCCTCTCCTCATCTCCCCCTCCTGGAGTTCTCCTTCCCCCTGACCCTCTCCTTATCTGCCCCTCCTGGAGTTCTCCTTCCCCCTGACCCTCTACTTATCTCACCCCTCCTGGAGTTCTCCTTCCCCCTGACCCTCTCCTTATCTCCTCCCTCCTGGAGTTCTCCTTCCCCCTGACCCTCTCCTTATCTCCTCCCTCCTGGAGTTCTCTTTCCCCCTGACCCTCTCCTTATCTCACCCCTCCAGGAGTTCTCCTTCCCCCTGACCCTCTCCTTATCTCACCCCTCCAGGAGTTCTCCGTGTTCAGTGTCACTCCAGCCATATTCTGGCTGAAATTAATATTCTGATGGTGGACTTCAACCATTGTTGTCTCTCCCACCGACTCTCTCCAGTTGTTCTGTAGCCTTCCAACTGACTCTCTCCAGTTGTTCTGTAGCCTTCCCCCTGACTCTCTACAGTTGTTCTGTAGCCTTCCCACTGACTCTCTCCAGTTGATCTGTAGCCTTCCCCCTGACTCTCTCCAGTTGTTCTGTAGCCTTCCCCCTGACTCTCTCCAGTTGTTCTGTAGCCTTCCCACTGACTCTCGCAAAGTTGTTCTGTAGCCTTCCCACTGACTCTCTCCAGTTGTTCTGTAGCCTTCCCACTGACTCTCTCCAGTTGTTCTGTAGCCTTCCCACTGACTCTCTCCAGTTGTTCTGTAGCCTTCCCACTGACTCTCTCCAGTTGTTCTGTAGCCTTCCCACTGACTCTCTCCAGTTGTTCTGTAGCCTTCCCACTGACTCTCTCCAGTTGTTCTGTAGCCTTCCCACTGACTCTCTCCAGTTGTTCTGTAGCCTTTCCACTGACTCTCTCCAGTTGTTCTGTAGTCCATTGAATTTCTCCTTCTGATATGCCTCTGCCTTTTAGCTATGTTTTAGTCAAGTAAAAGCAGGTTTGTGGGTTGTTTTAGTCCGGTAAAAGCACGTTTGGGGCTTTTCAAAACCAGTGGTTATGGTTCAGGGGTCAGCTGAGAATGCGGCGGTCTCATGGGAACAATGTTGAAGGAAAAACATTCCCACTGTCGGTCTTTTTTTTTTTTTTTTTACCTTTACTTAACTAGGCCAAATAATTCTTATTTACAATTACGGCCTACCCTGGACGACGCTGGGCCAATTGTGCACCGCCCTATGGGACTCCCAATATCGGCCGGATGTGATACAGCCTGGATTCAAACCAGGGACTGTAGTGATGCCTCTTGTACTGAGATGCAGTGCCTTAGACCGCTGCGCCACTCTGGAGCCTCCCTGCATGCCTGCCTCCCGCCTGTGTGTTCGTTTACTCAACTGTCTTTGTCCATCAACATGCCTGCCTGTCTGGCTGTCTCTGTGTGGGTGTGTAGGTCAGGGAAACAGAGCCCAGTGTGAGAGGGGCTTGGCAGGGCAGTGGAGGCCTGCAGGTAGCCAGACACCACACAGCATGGCTCAGGGCAAACCACAGAGAGATATTCAGAGATGTGCCAATGCAGCAAGTCAGAGGCAGTCAGAAGCAGCCAGAGGCAGGGACATATGACTGATGGGAGCTGGTACTGGAGTGAACTATCATGTCTTGTAAAAAACTTTTATCATAGAGTCACTGCAAATCTGCTCCTCAGTCACAAAACAACCATTGCACTACCTCTTAAAAGCAGCAGGATAGGTATAAGCCTTGTTGTCCTTTAGGTTTAGTGGAGCTTCCACCATTTTTCGTATACTCATTCATTTCCTTAATATTTACCAACACAGAACGGGGTAGGGGACAGAGACGAAATCTTGGGATTGTTTTTGTACTGAGCTATGGCTCTGTTTATTCTCTGAGCTAGACAACCTCTATACCATTGTCCAACACTTCCTGTTTATCTTACTTCCTGTCCAACTGTTCTGTGCTTCCTGCATTGTAAAGTAAATTGACATGTAATAGATAAAGCAAAAAAAAGTAGGATACTGATAACTTAAACCTGACCTGACGCAATAAAAAATGGCATTCAGCTGTTGCTTTTAAAGGTGATGTCACAACTTCTTGAGTGACCATCCCATTCTATTAGCTGCATTTTTTTCTGTGCAGATGGCACAACTCATCCTCGCCTACACTTATCAGCACTGCTTCCTGTGACTGGCTTGCATGTTGCACAGAGTGACAGACTCACACTAGAACTCTGCCACACTACGCTTCACCACACCTACCGCACGGTCATTAGGGTCGCTGGGGTTGTGCATGGAACAGCCTGCAGTCCCTGTCCGTGCCTTCCCCCACAATCCCCTACAGTGGCGTAACTCAGTGCAAAAAGGACCTGCGGGCCGCTGACTGACAGGATGAATGATGCCAAGCTCTGTCACCGTGTCCCCGCTACAGAGGAGCCCTACGTCCGCATGACTGACTACTAACACAACAGCCCCTTACCACCGAGGGAGAAGAGAGCGAGGGAGAAAAAGACACAAAGAGAAACTAGGGATAGAAAGATAGAGAGTACTGGGCAGAGAGAGAGAGAGAGAGAGAGAGAGAGAGAGAGAGAGAGAGAGAGAGAGAGAAAGAGAGAGAGAGAGAAAGAGAGAGAGAAAGAGAGAGAGAGAGAGACTTAAGGGGACACATCTGGTGAGGTAGGTGGTGTTATGCTAGGATGCATGGTGTCCTGCTCTCTCTCGTCGGTAGATATAAAGAGATGACGTTGGGAGGCATGCTCCATCTGTAATGCCCAATTAGCAATGTGCTAGGCTATAAATACACACACATCTGTTTGTGTATGAGGCCCACACAAATAACCATGTGTTTAGGGCACACAGAGAAAAGACAGAGACAGAGACACAGAGAGAGAGAGAGAGAGAGAGAGAGAGAGAGAGAGAGAGAGAGGCATATGAACATGGAAAAGTAAGGGAATGTTGGGTAAAAAAGGAAAAAAAAGAATTAAATGGAGAAAATCTGAAAGATTTGAGGGAGACCGGAGGCACAGAAAGAGGGATCCTAAAAAGGAGAATAATGAGTGATGGGAGAGATCTTTGTGACCTCTGATGGAAAGTATGGAGTGGTAGTGTAATGTTGGGAATGTTTGGCATTGGCCTACTCTTGGGGACAGGAACAGGGGAGGAGGAAGGGGGATGTGGGCCAATGTGACTACTCTTGCTCCAGGGGAGGTGAGGGCTACATAAGGGTATGAGTGGAGGGGGAGACGGGACGGGACATGGGGGCTGGATAGAAGAGGCCAGAGGCAGCCTGGTCTTCCCCTTGTCTCCCACCCTGACCCCTGGGACATCACACAATACACCCTGAATCTCTGGCCCCTGCCAGCCACATGAGTGATGTTCCAGCCAACTGACTGTCCAACCCTGTCACTGCAGGGTTGGGTTAGTGTGTGTCTCTGTCTGTGTGAGTGTGTTTGTCTCTAAATGAGTCTGTGCATGTGTGGGTTAACCATGTTCATAATCAGACAGTACGGGGACGTATGTAGTCTGGCATCAAACACTTGACAAAGATTTCTGTTTACGGCGTCCTACAAGAGAAGGCCTGTAAGTGTGTGTTCCCTTTCACGCAATTAGTGGAGATAATCGATTTTCTTTGCGTCCAAAACATTGTTAACAGCCTGAGTTACACTGAATGTAGAAACCATTAAGAACAGCTTCCTAATATTGAGTTGCACCATCATTCGGGGCATGGACTACACATGGTGTCGAAGCGTTCCACAGGGATGCTGACCCATGTTGACTCCAATGCTTCCAAACATTGTGGCAAGTTGATTTGATGTCCTTTCGGTGGTGGACCATTCTTGATACACATGGGAAACGTTTAAGAGTGAAAAACCCAGCAGCGTTGCAGTTCTTGACACACTCAAATCGGTGTGCCTGGCACCTCCTACCATAACTCATTCAAAGAAACTTAAATATTTTGTCTTGCCCAGTCACCCTCTAAATGGCACACATACAAAATCCATGTCTCAATTGTCTCAAAGCCTAAAAATCCTTCTTTAACCCTTCTCCTCCCCTCCATCTACACGGATTGATGTGGATTTTATAGGTGACCTCAATAAGGGATCATAGCTTTCACCTGGATTCAGCTGGTCAGCCGATGTCATGAAAGGAGCAGGTGTTCTTTATGTATTGAACACTCAGTGTATACTGCATTTTGGGAAATGACCATTTGTGATATGACAGGCCATGGCAGTGGTCCCATGTTCTCCCCTTCTCCCCTCTTTTTTTTCTTCCAAGATGGTGTAGCCGTTGGGCGTCTGTTTTCTTGTCCCGTCCCATCCCATATATATATTTTTTTCTTCGTATATATTACGAATATATTTTTTATGTATTTTTTAATCTCAATTTCTATCTACAGATAGAACATACTCTCCTGCAACCCACCTCACCCAACGTGGTACGGATCTGCAACTTTTTTTACACTTTAGAACCGGAACCCACATCAGAAGCTAGCCAGCTAACTAGCTAGTAGTCAATTAGCCACTGCTAGCGGTAATCAACGTTAAGTCGGGACATCAGCCAGCCTCAGCCTGGTCAGTTCCTGCCAGTCTGCACAGCTCAATATCATCCCAGAGCATTTCAGACAGCTTTTTCTCTACCACATCTTTGGATTCCTACCGCAAGCTCTGAAGCTTTACACCGAATCATCGCAGTTAGCTAGCTGCTATCCGAGTGGCTACTCCTGGTTAACGTCTCTGTACCGAAGCAAGCACCAGTTAGCCTGGAGCTAGCCCCCCCCCCCGGCTAGCTGAAGAGGTCCATCAGCCAATTCTTGGGCTACAATACCTATTTTCCCAATTGGCCTGGACCCTTTTATGCCGACACAGAGCCCCGCCATTCGATCACCACTGGTCTGCCGACATAACCGTCCAAGGAGGTTTCAACAGGCTCTTCCGTCACAACGTCCCCCGAAGGCCTATCTGATAGCCTGCTAGCCCCGGCCCACTAGCTGTCTGAATCGCCGTGTCTCCAGGTCGCCTAGCTGCTCACTGAACCCTATGATCACTCAGATACATATGCCTCTCCCTAATGTCAATATGTACTTGTTTATTGCGGTTTTGGTTAGTGATTATTGTCTTATTTCACTGGAGAGCCTCCAGCCCTGCTCAATATGCCTTAGCTAGCCATTTTGATCCTCCGCCCACACATGCTGTGACCTCACCTGTTTTAAATGGTACCCTCTAGAAACAAAACCTCTCTCATCGTCACTCAATGCCAAGGTTACATCCACTGTATTCACATCGTACCTTACCACTTGTCTGTACATTATGCCTTGAATCTATTTTCCGCGCCAAGAAATCTGCTTCTTTTACTCTCTGTTCCGAATGCACAAGACCACCTGTTCTTATAGCTTTTAGCCGTACCCTTATCCTACTCATCCTCTGTTCCTCTGGTGATTTAAAGGTTAACCCAGTTCCTGCAGCCCCTAGCTCCACTCCCATTCCCCAGGCACTCTCATTTGTTGACTTCTGTAACTGTAAAAGCCTTGGTTTCATGCATGTTAAAATTAGAAGCCTCCTCCCTAACTTTGTTTTATTCACTGCTTTAGCACACTTTGCCAACACGGATGTCCTAGCCGTGTCTGAATCCTGGCTTAGGAAGGCCACCAAAAATCCTGAAGTTTCCATCCCTAACTATAACATTTTCCGACAAGATAGAACTGCCAAAGGGGGCGGAGTTGCAGTCTACTGCAGAGATAGAATACAGAGTTCTGTCATACTAACCAGGTCTGTGCCCAAACAATTCGAGCTTCTAACTTTAAAAATCCACCTTTCCAGAAACAAGTCTAACACCGTTGTCGCTTGTTATAGATCCCCTTCAACCCCCAGCTGTGCCCTCGACACCATATGTGAATTGATTCCCCCCAACTATCTTCAGAGTTCATACTGTTAGGTGACCTAAACTGTGACATGCTTAACACCCCGGCCGTCCTACAATCTAAACTAGATGCCCTCAATCTCACACAAATTATCAAGGAATCAACCAGATGCAACCCTAAATACGTAACCATGGGCACCCTCCTAGATATCATCCTGACCAACTTGCCCTCTAAATACACCTCTGCTGTCTTCAACCAGGATCTCAGCGATCGTTGCCTCATTGCCTGCGTGCGTAATGGGTCCGCGGTCAAACGACCACCCCTCATCACTGTCAAATGCTAACTAAAACACTTCAGCAAGCAGGCCTTTCTAATCAACCTGGCCCGGGTATCCTGGAAGGATATTGACCTCATCCTGTCAGTAGAGGATGCCTGTTTGCTTTTTAAAAGTGCTTTCTTCACCATCTTAAAACCTCTTTGGTATAGGGGGCAGCATTTTCACTTTTGGATAAATAGCGTGCCCAATTTCAACTTCCTGCTACTCATGCCAAGAATATAAGATATGCATAGTATTAGTATATTTGGATAGAAAACACTCTGAAGTTTCTAAAACGGTTTGAATCATGTCTGTGAGTATAACAGAACTTATGTAGCAGGCAAAACCACGAGGACTAACCATTCAGAATTATTTATTTTTGAGGTCACTGTCTGTTCATTGCGTTCTCATGGGGAAACAATATTTCTTAGGCACTTGTTTGCAGTTCCTACCGCTTCCACTGGATGTCACCAGTCTTTGGAATTTGGTTGAGGTTATTCCTTTGTGCAATGAAGAAGTACAGCCATCTTGGAAAAGGGTTGAGAGTTGGGCAAGACTTGAAAAGTAGGATTAGTTTCCTCTCGTCCTCTATTGAAAACAGAGAGACCAGTCTTCAATTTGATCGATTATTAACATTTAAAAATACCTAAAGTTGTGTTACAAAAATATTTTTAAATGTTTTGGCAAAGTTTACAGGTAACTTTTGAGATATTTTGTAGTGACTTTGCGCAAATTGGAAGCTGTTTTTTTCTGGATCAAACGAGCCAAATAAATTGACATTTTGGATATATATGGACGGAATTAATCAAACAAAATTACCATTTGTGATGTTTATGGGACATATTGGAGTGCCAACAAAAGAAGTTTGTCAACGGTAAGGTATGATATACATTTTATTTCTGCGTTTTGTGTAGCGCCTGCAGGGTTGAAATATGCTACTCTCTTTGTTTACTGTTGTGCTATCATCAGATAGTATATTATGCTTTCGCCGAAAAGCCTTTTTAAAATCTGACATGTTGGCTGGATTCACGAGTGTAGCTTTAATTTAGTATCTTACATGTGTGATTTAATGAAAGTTAGATTTTTATATAATTTTATTTGAATCTGGCGCTCTGCATTTCCCTGGCTTTTGGCCAAGTGAGACGCGACTCTCCCCCTATCCTAGAGAGGTTAAATAAGCATGCCCCATTCAAAAAAATGTCAAACAAAGAACAGATATAGCCCTTGGTTCACCCTTGACTTGACTGCCCTTGACCAGCACAAAAACATCCTGTGGCGTTCTGCATTAGTATCGAATAGCCTCGCGATATTCAGCTTTTTAGGGAAGTCAGGAACCAATATACTCAGTCAGTTTGAAAAAGCTAGCCTTAGCTTTCCTATCAGAAATGTCCATACTGTAGCACTAATTCCAAAACGTTTTGGGGCACTGTAAAGTCCATGGAGAATAAGAGCACCTCCACCCAGCTGCCCAACGCACTGAGGATAGGAAACATTGTCACAACCAATAAATCTACGATAATCGATCATTTCAATAAGCATTTTTCTATGGCTGGCCATGCTTTCCACCTGGCTACCCTTACCCCGGCCAACATCTCAGCACCCCCTGCAGCAACTTGCCTAAGACCTTCACCCAATTCCAGACAGCTGAGGTTCTGAAAGGGCTGCAAAATCTGGATCCCTACAAATCAGCTGGGCTAGACAATCTGGACCCTCTCTTTCTAAAATGATCCGCCAAATTGTTGCAACCCCTATTACTAGCCTATTTGACCTATCTTTCTTATCGTCTGAGATCCCCAAAGATTGGAAAGCTGCTGCGGTCATCCCCATCTTCAAAGGAGGACCCAAACTGTTATAGACCTATATCCATCCTGCCATGCCTTTCTAAAATCTTCGAAAGCCAAGTTAACAAACAGATCACCAACCATTTCGAATCCCACCGTACCTTCTCCGCTATGCAATCAGGTTTCTGAGCTGGTCATGGGTGCACCTCAACCAGGCTCAAGGTCCTAAACAATATCAAAACTGCCATCGATAAAAGACAGTACTGTGCAGCCGTCTTCATCGAGCTGGCCAAGGCTTTCGACTCTGTCAATCACCGTATTCTTATCGGCAGACTCTATAGCCTTGGCTTCTCAAATGACTGCCTCGCCTGCTTCACCAACTACTTTTCAGATAGAGTTCAGTGTGTCAAATCGGAGGGCCTGTGGCAGTGTCTATGGGGGTGCCACAGGGTTAAATTCTCGGGCTGACTCTTTTCTCTGTATGTATTAATGATGTCGATCTTGTTTCTGGTTATTCTCTGATCAACCTCTACATAGATGACACCATTCTGTATACATCTGGCCCTTCTTTGGAGACTGTGCTAACAAATCTCCAAGCGAGCTTCAATGCCATACAACACTCCTTCCGAGGCCTCCAACTGCTTTTAAGTGCAAGTAAAACTAAGTGCATGCTCTTCAACTGATTGCTGCCCGCACTCTCCCGCCTGACTAGAATCACAACTCTGGAATCTAGAATCACAACACAGTTCTGACTTAGAATATGTGGACAACTACAAATACATAGGTGTCTGGTTAGACTGTAAACTCTCCTTCCAGACTCACATTAAACATCTCCAATCCAAAATTAAATCTAGAATCGGCTTCCTATTTCACAACAAAGCCTCCTTCACTCATGCTGCCAAACATACCTTCGTAAAACTGACTATCCTACTGACTATGCATTGACATGTACACAGCCCATCTGTAAATAGCACACCCAACTAACTCATCCCCATATTGTTACCTATCTCCTTGCTCTTTTGCACCCCAGTTTTTAAAATGTGTACAGTCATTCAATACTCAAACCAATCAATCCAATGCTTACGAATCCCTATTAATGAGTGGAGACGTCTGTTTGGTAGCAGAAGGCAGTTTAGGAATGATCTGAGATTGTTTGGAGATCTGGCTGTTTTGTTGTGGGTCCCTCCTGTGATCCATCATAAGCCTTGCCCCTGCTGTGTAAAGAGATATGAAACAAAGGATGGAGAAACCACTCATGCCCCCTCTCCAGAACCCCTTCCCCCCAAACCCTCCACCCCCTAGCCCCCCAAACTCCTCTGCCTTGTTCCTGAGCCCATAAGCAGCTCTGTTTCAGCCTTCCCATCCCTCCCTTTGGGGAAGGATGGGCCCTACCTTAATCTCTTCGCTGGCAACAAAGATTTGATAGAGCTAAACCCCATGAAGAACTCAGAGGTGGTAGTAGGTTCGGTGAAAGACGCCTGCAGAACTGCTGTGCTCCACACAAAAAAACAAAGATGGCACAGGGGTAGGGATATGGAGCGGGACTCCTGGTGTGCATTGGGAAAAGCCAAGTGATCTTGAATAGAAGGTTAGCTTGCACCATGTGATGGTAATGGCTCAGTTGGCATGGTGCTGGCTACAGAACAGTGGTGACTTAATCTAACTGTGGTCACCATTTATTTTTTTACCCTTTATTTAACTAGGCAAGTCAGTTAAGAACAAATTCATATTTTCAGTGACAGCCTAGGAACAGCGGGTTAACTGCCTTGTTCAGGGGCAGAACAACATATTTTTTACCTTGATAGTTCTCGGATTTGATCTTGCAACCTTTCGGGTACAAGTCCAACGCTCTAACCACTAGGCTACCTACCGCCCCTAAAGACCTGTTGTTGTTAAACAACTAGTACACTGATCACCATTTTTCTTTAAAATCAGTAGGGCAGCTATTCAGATATTGAATGGAGCCATATTTCCACAATGAAAAGTCATAATCTCCACCCAGCACAGCCAGAAGAGGACTGGCCACCCCTTGTAGCCTGGTTCCTCTCCAGGTTTCATCCTAGGTTCCGGCCTTTCTAGGGAGTTTTTCCTAGCCACCCTGCATTGCTTGTTGTTTGGGGTTTTAGGCCGGGGTTCCGTACAGCACTTTGGGACCTCAGCTGATGTAAGACAGGCTTTATAAATACATTTGATTGATTGATTGCTGAGAAACCTTGTCAATTCTCAGAGACAGCTTACTCTGAGCCAATCCCAGGTCTGATCAGCATTATCCTTCCACTATTAAATCTACATAGAGCGTGATCTCCTTCTGATTGGATTATGCAGTCATCTGGCAGCCCCCAAACAAAGGATCTATAGACAATAGACAGATCTATGTCATTGCACTGATCCAATGATCCCTAAGAGGATTTGACAGCAGACAAAAGCTACATGTCTTTGGCCATATGTGTCTGATTAATAAAATGTTGGTTGAGACTGCTATGAGACTGCTGTTGCGTCAAACTGAGCTAATATGAGACTGTATCTTCTCACCTCATTTGCACTTTGGCTCGACCAAGTTGAAATAAATCTAGAAATGAATCCAAATGTAATTTACCTTAACTGCTAAACAATCAATAAGAATATGGTTTTCTTCCAAGAGCTGGAGGGAAGTTCATGGAGGAGCAGGTGCAGAATCAATCTCGAGACTTGGAGAACGTCAGCATTGACTATGCCCAGACCGCCAGTTAAGCTCCGTTCTTTTGGGTTTCATTTCCAGATTTCCACTAGAAGTAAAGTCCCTGATAACAGACTTAACATTTTCTTCTACGACATTGCTGTCTCTGACAATATCAATTCCCCATTTCTCTTCTTCAGGAGTTTTTTTTAATGTGGATTCGAGATTGAGTGGGCACTCATATCCTGTTATCTTGCGCTATCAAGTCAAATTTACCTCCAGTCAAATATAGCAGGGCTGCCTGCACACAGCCTTTCCTAACAGACCTCTTTTGAAAGGACACAGTTTGACGCACCCGTTCAACATTGTGCTCAGCTAGAGAAGAGCTTAACCCTTTACACTCGTAACCATATACGGGTTGAAAATTGCACATTTGGGCACTGATAAAGGCCTAAATTGGAACGCAGTGGCTGTACTGTAACATTCTATAAATGACGTCAGAGCCCAGGCTCTGTGCTTCAGAATGCTGTACGGATTTTGACTGACAGCTGTTCTGAACATGAGCACTTCACGCGACAGAACACAGAAACCACATGGAGACAAGCATTACTGTGTTCTAGTCAAGGCTCATCCTGTACTGTATATCCTATAGAACTATTTCTGTACATGTGTTTTCTATTCATATACTGTCCATACTGTCTATACCCACCATCTTATACATATATATTTATTTTCCGTAATATTTTTAACTACCATTTTATACACATATATTTATATTCCATACTGGCTATACACACCATTTGAATAATTAATCAAATCAAAATGTTATTGGTCACATACACATATTTAGCAGATGTTATTGGTCACATACACATATTTAGCAGATGTTATTGGTCACATACACATATTTAGCAGATGTTATTGGTCACATACACATATTTAGCAGATGTTATTGGTCACATACACATATTTAGCAGATGTTATTGGTCACATACACATATTTAGCAGATGTTATTGTGTGTGGAGAAAAATGCTTATTTTCCCAACAGTGCAGTAATATCTAACAATTCACGTCAATACACACAAATCTAAAAGCAAAATAAAGGAATTAAGAAATATATCAATATTAGAACGAGCAATGTCGTAGTGGCATTAACTAAAATACAGGAGAATAGAATACAGTATATACATATGAAATGAGGAAAGCAGTATGTAAACATTATTAAAGTGATTAGTGTTCCATTATTAAAGTGACCAGTGATTCCATGTCTATGTATATAGGGCAGCAGCCTCTCCATGTTAGTGGTGGCTATTTAACAGTCTGATGGCCTTTTTCAGTCTCTCGGTCTGAACTTTGATGCACCTGTACTGCCTTGCCTTCTGGATGATAGCAGGGTCAACAGGCCGTGGTTCAGATGGTTGATGTCCTTGATGATCTTTTTGGCCATCCTGTGACATCGGGTGCTGTAGGTGTCCTGGAGTGCAGGCAGTGTGCCTCTGGTGATGCGTTGAGCAGACCGCACCACCTTCTGGAGAACCCTGCGGTTGCAGGCGGTGCAGTTGCCGTACGAGACGGTGATACAGCCTGACAGGATGTTCTCAAATGTGCATCTGTAAAAGTTTGTGAGGGTCTTAGGGACCAAGCCACATTTCTTTAGCCTCCTGGGGTTGAAGAGGGACTGTTGCACCTTCTACACCAAGCTGTCTGTGTGGGTGGACACTTTCAGATTGTCAGTGATGTGTACACGAATGAACTTGAAGCTTTCCACCTTCACCACTGCGGTACCGTCGATGTGGATAGGGGCGTGCTTCCTCTGCTGTTTCCTGAAGTCCACAATCAGCTCCTTTATTTTGCTGACGTTGAGGTTATTTTCCTGGCACCACTCCACCAGGGCCCTCATCTCCTCCCTGTAGGCATTCTCGTCATTGTTGGTAATCAGGCATACTATGGTTGTGTCGTCCGCAAACTTGATGATTGAGTTAGAGGCGTGTTCACGCAGGTATGGGTGAACAGGGAGTACAGGATGGGGATGAGCACACACCGTTGTGGGGCCCCTGTGATGAGGATCAGTGAAGTTGAGGCATTCGTTGTTTCCTTCCTTCACCACCTGGAAGCGGCCCATCAGAAAGTCCAGGACCCAGTTGCACAGGGCAGGGTTCAGACCCAAGGCCCCGAGCTTGATGATATGCTTGGAGGGTACTATGGTGTTGAAGGCTGAGCTATAGTCAATGAACAGCAATCTTACATATGTATTCCTCTTGTCCAGGTGGGATAGGGCAGTGTGAAGTGCAATGGCGATTGAATTGTTTGTGGATCTATTGGGCCGTTATACAAATTTAAGTGGGTCTAGGGTGTCAGGTAAGGTACAGGTGATATGATCCTTAACTATCCTCTCAAAGCACTTCATTATGACAGAAGTGAATGCTACTGGGCAACATTTAGTTCAGTTACCTTTGCTTTCTTGGGTACTGGAACAATGGTGGACATCTTGAAGCAAGTGGGGACAGCAGATTGGTATAGGGAGAGATAGGGAGAGTAATATACTCGGAAGAGGTGGGTGGTGTGCCCGCCTCCTGAGTTGGAAAGGAAGTCCACTCCAAATACCTCTTCTCCGCCTCTC
The DNA here is from genome assembly GCF_045791955.1 of Oncorhynchus clarkii lewisi. Taxonomy (NCBI): domain Eukaryota; kingdom Metazoa; phylum Chordata; class Actinopteri; order Salmoniformes; family Salmonidae; genus Oncorhynchus; species Oncorhynchus clarkii. Next base: position 29,440 of record NW_027258805.1, on the reverse strand, counting down.
TGTCTTGAAACAGCCTCTGGGAAAAGTTAAAATGCCCTGGGGGGTGCGAACAAAGGATCAAATTCGGGAACGTTGTATTTCTGGTCGAAATGCTGGTGAGTTACCGCTGCTCTGATATCCAAAAGTTATTTCCGGTTGTATGTAATAACACAAAAAACATTCTGGGCTAATAGTGTAAGAAATAACACTAAAAACTAAAAAAACACTGCAAAGTTGCTTAGGAGCTAGAAGCAGAGTTGCCATGTCTGTCGGCGCCATATTAATTTATATTCTGGATTCTGACTTTGCTCATTCTAATATTTCTACATTTTTTCTTAACATTTTTGGGTGATTTTGTGTATTGTTTAGTATTGTTAGGTATTACTGCACTGTTGAAGCTAGAAAAATAAGCATTTCGCTACACCTGCGACAACATTTGCAAAATATTTGTATGCACCAATAATATATATATATTTTTTTGATTGGTCATAAAAAACAGACACTCCCACTCCATACTGTTCTGCAATCTGTGTATCTGAACCTATAGCCCAAGACATGTATGAATACATATTGCATAACACTTTACTTTAAGGTACTCTTTATAAAGGCAATCATAAAGTGCTACATATTCTACATACAGTACACACACACATATATATATATATATATATATTTATGTAAGCTTCTATACCATTTTTATACTCATAATTATCTGTTGACGTTGACACTATCACTCCCTCCTAATCCATGATGGTTGAAAATGGCAGACTTGGGCCCTAAATTGAAACACAGTGGCTGTACAGTGACATGATATACATGATGTCAGAGCTCTGGCTCTGCGCTTCACAGCACTGTGTGGGTTTTGACTGGAAGCCGTCCTGAACGTGAGCACCTCGCACGACAAGAAATTGCCCAACATTTGTTGTTATGTGATTGAGGGAAATGCTGTAAATGAAGAGGACTCTAAGTATTTTGAAAGATAAGACGCTGAGGATTATAATAAATATCCTAAAACTCATGTCATATACAGTGTCAACGTTTATGATCACTATGTTTGATGTACAGTTGCAAGATGACATGGCGTCATACCCTGGGTTGTTCTGAACAGAACAAGCCTACTTTTGAATATTGATGCGGCAGGCGTACATGAATGCACTCATGACTCTTTTCTATGCGCACCAAAATGATGATCCGTTTCCCTGAATTGCATTGTAAAAGCCTAACCCTTTAATATCATATTTTTTGTCTTAGCTAGTCATGTTGGCAGTAGAACAAGCTTTGAAATGATGCCCACCTGACCCAGATTGCGATTTATATTGGACCGTATTTGGAATGGTCAAACAGCAACAGTAATTGTGTGATGTTGGGATGCAGGATTGTGTTCTAAACAAAAAACACTGAAATTACTTTGGAGGTGTGTGTCCACTTGGAGATACCACTTAGTCCTCTCACTCAAACCCTTGTAATTGTTTTGTCTCATGTTTCACCTAGAACACATCTTCCAGAAATATTCCTATCATGTTATTTAATGTATCCAGATCCATATTAAAAAACAAAAATTGTCAAAAGAAACATGTATTTTTAGCCCTATCGATATAGGACAATTCCCACAAATGTAAAGGGTTAAGGAAAGTGTTGGAAGCAGTAGGACTTAAAGAGCATGGATCCTAGACTCCAGCCTTGCAGCTGCTCTGGACTCGGTTGAAGGAGTCGACCCTCACAGGATCTTTTGAAGTTAGCATTAGCATTTTCCCTACAGATTCCCAGCGAAAATCTGCCTCAGAGAAGCACACACACACACACACACACACACACACACACACACACGTGCACACACATGCACGAACGTACATGCACTAATGCACACACATCTAGCAAAGTTGTGACAAAGCAGACAAAAACATGAAGTCACACAGGCCGAGATTCTATTTGTCTCAAAGGGCACATATAATCCTTCATTTAGTGACAGGCTAAAACACCTATCCACTGTTTCCCTGTCTCCATCACTCATAGGCCACAGAGTGCCTGTGGATACCAAGGCCAGTCTTTAAGTGAATCCATGCCTGGGCTAGATCAATAGGTCAGGGACTTGAGAGGATAGAGGCATCAGCAACATCTAATAGTACCTTTGTTTCCCCTTTGTCTCATCAACCAATTGATCTACTCTGGATTGGAAAGTTATGGTGTATTAATCCAATAACATGGTTAAATCATCACCTTGTATGAAAATGCCTTTCTGACAATGATCTTACACCATAGCCCTAAGCAGCTAATGCACAACCTTCAACAGAGAAAGCCAAAGCCTCACAGCCAATGACAGAGTAACATGCCATCTCCATAGACTATAATGTGTCCATTATCATGAAAAACAATTAAGCATGTAGAGACTGCTTGGTAGAGAAGCTGGCTATAACCTCCAGTTTCAGTCCAGGTGGCTAGCGCAGGGTTTAGCCGCCCATTTTAAACCCTTGGTCATATCTCTGTTTCTGCTGTTGTAAGGCTGACTGACAAAGCTCGGTCTTCACACTTCTCCGCCTGTCAATCATCTTGGCACCCACACAGAAAACTCCCCGTTGGAAAAGGAGTAAGAGAGTAAGAAAAAAGACACTCGCTGCAACCGATGGCAGTTAAGCTTTTTGAGGATTCACTTCTTTTTTTTCCATGGCTCTTAAAATGCGGTCCCGCTACATAAGCTCCTTGTAGTGCAAATCACATTTTAATTAGGTCTATCCCTGGCTAACAATTTTCTCCTTCCTGCTCCAGGCCCCCACCCCCAGGATTACCTTCTGAGGTTGTGTCCACCTAAGCCGATCACCCTCCTGCCTGGCCTTTTTAACCCTGCACTTCCTGGTGGCTCTCTCTGTGGGTCAAGTCACCCTCCTCCAACGCTCTCTCATTCTCCCCTCCTCTCCGGTCATCTCCTTGTGTGACCTGTTCTCTCTTCTCCTCTTTCCATAATCTCTGGTAGACCTTCCACTCACCGCTTTTTCCTCATTTGTATTCCTCTCTTCCATTTCCTGTCCTCCTCTCTTTGTCCATCTGCTCCTATAATATTACTGTACACCTCGGTTCCAAAAAAAGCCTCCAATTATAGCATTTTTGCTCCAGCAGGCAACAAACAGAGTATTGGTTTGGGCTCATAAAACGTCAGCAAAACCTCCTTAACCTCTCCACACCCTGGCACATAGCCCGGTTAACACTTGCCCTGCTGCATATCCCTTTCTTTCTTTTGAAGGGAGGTGGTTTACATTTTCCTAGTCTATGCAAGCTTGTGATAGAATACAGACATTATGTGGTGGTGGTGGGTGGGTGAGGGAGGGAGATGGTTGACGGAAGGTGGGATGGAGATGGGTGGTGGGTGAGGGAAAGAGGGAGGGAGATAGGGTTGGTGGGTGAGGGAAGGCGGGATGGAGATGGGTTGGTGGGTGAGGGAAGGAGGGTTGGAGATGGGTGGTGGGTAAGGGAAGGAGGGAGGGAGATAGGGTTGGTGGCTGAGGGAAGGAGGGAGGGAGATGGGTGGTGGGTAGGGGAAGGAAGGAGGGAGATAGGGTTGGTGGCTGAGGGAAGGAGGGAGGGAGATGGGTGGTGGGGAGGTTGTATCAAACAAATCTATCATGGAAGGATTCTCAGCTCAGGCGTACCAGGCCTTGGTGTTGCTGGTGAAATCAGGCGCTGGATACATGGATATGACGTTTTATTATCGAATGTAGCCATGCACTTTGTCTGGTGAAAATGTGCAGATGAAAGGTGGATCCCGCATGGAGGTTGACAGGTATAAGAAAGCCATCGGATCTTCCCGTGAGGAACACAGGCGCCTGGGCCCCCACCACGAAAGGCAGGTGGTGCGATCTGACCTGTCAGCCGCCATCTCTCCTGCCACCCACCCGCTCCCCTCCCCTGGCCTGCTCCCAACCCTGTGCCTGAGCTCTGTGGAGTCCCTGGGGTCCTGCGCCTTAGCCCCCTGCCTGCACCACAAAACACCGCACCTGTCCGCTCGTCTGGCTGTCAGTCTGCTTATCTGTCAGTTCTTCCACAGACCATGGGACAACTTCTTGGAATATAAAGAAATGGTATATGTGCGTGTGAAAGAGAGAAAGAGAGAGAGGGAAAGAAAGAAACAAAGAGAGAGAGAAAAAAAAGAAAGAAAGAAAGAAGGAAAGAGAGAGAGAGCCAGGGAAAGAAAGAAAGAGGGAGAGGGAGAGAGTTAGGAAAGAAAGAAAGAAAGAAAGAAAGAAAGAAAGAAAGAAAGAAAGAAAGAAAATGTAGGCATATTCAAAGGACTGCAAAGCCTTGAAGTAGATTCAATGTTTAAGGTAACATTTGTTCTGTTTTCTCTACACCCGACTACATCAGCTCCAAGGACCCCAGCTGGAGTCTGCCTCTAAATGCAGTGCACTTATATATACACACCCACTATATTTAACCTTCGTCCCTCAAACAGTTCCGTGAGTCACTGCTTACAGCAGGGGATCCTCTGTCCCTCTCATTAGGCAACTTTTTGCCAGTTTGTAACAAACACGTCTTACCTGTTCCAGACAAATGCCTCTAATCACAAGGATACAATGATGGTATTATATCTGGATAATGCTTGAAGTACTTACAGTAAACTCTAACTAGTGCTAGCATATGTTAGTGGCCATCTGTGTTTTTGGTTTATGCAGACAATTATGGGTGGTTGTGGTTTACAATGACTTCTGAGTGGGGGGGCGTAAGCCATGTCCCGGACTGGAAAAGGATCATGCATTAACTCAGGAAGGATTGCTATGCTAATACCTGGCGAACAAGTGGATTACTGTGGGTCAAAATGGATTAGCTATCGGCTCATTGTTCATTTCCGAGATCGCCTGCTGAAACCTCATCTCATAAAAATCAACCAAAAGCTTAGGGCCAAATTAAGACCTGTCTGACACAGGTGATGCCCCAATCTTCCGAACTCTGCCCTGACCTAGATAGGCTTACAAAGAGCATATTCCAACTGATAAAGACTATAGTTCCCCCATCAAACACATTTCTGCGTAAGTTTGAAAGGTCATTTCTGAGATTGTCTCTTTTTCTGTCTCTCTGTTTTTCAATATTTCTCTCTCATGATATCTGTCATTGTTCATCATATTTTTTCCCCAAACTCCCCATCTTTCATTTTATCCCTTGTAGATCTCTCTGCTATCTCTGCCCTGTTCTCAGTGTTTCTGACAGTCTCTAGCCTTTATCACTAGCCTTGTAATACTGTATTGAACTGTCTCCAGTCTTGTACTACTGTTTCTCACTCTGTCTCCAGCCTTGTAATACTGTTTCTGACTGTATCCAGCCTTGTAATACTGTTTCTGACTCTGTCTCCAGCCTTGTAATACTGTTTCTGACTGTATCCAGCCTTGTAATACTGTTGCTGACTGTATCCTGCCTTGTAATAATGTTTCTGATTGTATCCAGCTGTGTAATACTGTTTCTGACTGTATCTAGCCTTGTAATACTGTTTCTGACTGTATCTACCCTAGTACTACTGTTTATGACTGTATCCAGCCTTGTAATACTGTTTCTGACTGTATCCAGCCTTGTAATACTGTTTCTGACTGTCTCCAGACTTGTATTACTGTGTCTGACTGTATCTAGCTTTGTACTACTGTTTCTGACTATTTTTCCAGCCTTGTAATACTGTTTCTGTCTGTCTCCAGCCTTGTAATACGGTTTCTGACTGTATCCAGCCTTGTACTACTGTTTCTTACTCTCTCTCCAGCCTCTGTAATTCTGTTTCTGACTGTATCCAGCCTTGTAATACTGTTTCTGACTGTATCCAGCCTTGTAATACGGTTTCTGACTGTATCCAGCCTTGTACTACTGTTTCTTACTCTCTCTCCAGCCTTGTAATTCTCTTTCTGACTGTATCCAGCCTTGTAATACAGTTTCTGACTGTATCCAGCCTTGTAATACTGTTTCTGACTGTCTCCAGACTTGTACTACCGTTGTTTGAAAGTAACTACCCTTGTACTACTGTTTCTAACACTTTGTCCAGCCTTGTAATACTGTTTCTGACTCTGTCTCCAGCCTTGTAATACTGTTTCTGACTTTCTCCAGCTTTGTAATACTGTTTCTGACTGTATCCAGTCTTGTAATACAGTTTCTGACTGTATCCAGCCCTGTAATACTGTTTCTGACTGTATCCAGCCCTGTAATACTGTTTCTGACTGTATCTAGCCTTGTAATACTGTTTCTGACTGAATCCAGCCTTGAAATACTGTTTCTGACTCTATCTACCCTTGTACTACTGTTTATGACTGTATCCAGCCATGTAATACATTTTCTGACTGTATCCAGCCTTGTAATACTGTTTCTGAATGTATCCAGCTGTGTAATACTGTTTCTGACCGTATACAGCCTTATAACACTGTTTCTGACTGTCTCCAGCATTGTAATGCTGTTTCTGAATGTATCCAGCCGTGTAATACTGTTTCTGACTGTCTCCAGCCGTGTAATACTGTTTCTGACTGTTTCTACCCTTGTACTACTGTTTCTGACTGTATCCAGCCTTGTAATACTGTTTCTGACTGTATCCAGCCTTGTAATACTGTTTCTGACTGTCTCCAGACTAGTACTACTGTCTCTGACTGTATCCAGCCTTGTAATACTGTTTATGACTGTATCCAGCCTTGTACTACTGTTTCTGACTGTCTCCAGCTTTGTAATACTGCTTCTGACTGTATCCAGTCGTGTAATACTGTTTCGGACTGTATCCAGCCTTGTACTACTGTTTATGACTGTATCAAGCCTTGTAATATTGTTTCTGACTGTATCCAGCCTTGTAATACGGTTTCTGACTGTATCCAGCCTTGTACTACTGTTTCTTACTCTCTCTCCAGCCTTGTAATTCTCTTTCTGACTGTATCCAGCCTTGTAATACAGTTTCTGACTGTATCCAGCCTTGTAATACTGTTTCTGACTGTCTCCAGACTTGTACTACCGTTGTTTGAAAGTAACTACCCTTGTACTACTGTTTCTAACACTTTGTCCAGCCTTGTAATACTGTTTCTGACTGTATCCAGCCTTGTAATATGGTTTCTGACTGTATCCAGCCTTGTAATACTGTTTCTGACTCTGTCTCCAGCCTTGTAATACTGTTTCTGACTTTCTCCAGCTTTGTAATACTGTTTCTGACTGTATCCAGTCTTGTAATACAGTTTCTGACTGTATCAAGCCCTGTAATACTGTTTCTGACTGTATCCAGCCCTGTAATACTGTTTCTGACTGTATCTAGCCTTGTAATACTGTTTCTGACTGTATCCAGCCTTGAAATACTGTTTCTGACTCTATCTACCCTTGTACTACTGTTTATGACTGTATCCAGCCATGTAATACATTTTCTGACTGTATCCAGCCTTGTAATACTGTTTCCCAGCTGTGTAACTGTTTCTGACTATACAGCCTTGTAACACTGTTTCTGACTGTCTCCAGCATTGTAATGCTGTTTCTGAATGTATCCAGCTGTGTAATACTGTTTCTGACCGTATACAGCCTTATAACACTGTTTCTGACTGTCTCCAGCATTGTAATGCTGTTTCTGAATGTATCCAGCCGTGTAATACTGTTTCTGACTGTCTCCAGCCGTGTAATACTGTTTCTGACTGTTTCTACCCTTGTACTACTGTTTCTGACTGTATCCAGCCTTGTAATACTGTTTCTGACTGTATCCAGCCTTGTAATACTGTTTCTGACTGTCTCCAGACTAGTACTACTGTCTCTGACTGTATCCAGCCTTGTAATACTGTTTATGACTGTATCCAGCCTTGTACTACTGTTTCTGACTGTCTCCAGCTTTGTAATACTGCTTCTGACTGTATCCAGTCTTGTAATATTGTTTCGGACTGTATCCAGCCTTGTACTACTGTTTATGACTGTATCAAGCCTTGTAATATTGTTTCTGACTGTATCCAGCCTTGTAATACGGTTTCTGACTGTATCCAGCCTTGTACTACTGTTTCTTACTCTCTCTCCAGCCTTGTAATTCTCTTTCTGACTGTATCCAGCCTTGTAATACAGTTTCTGACTGTATCCAGCCTTGTAATACTGTTTCTGACTGTCTCCAGACTTGTACTACCGTTGTTTGAAAGTAACTACCCTTGTACTACTGTTTCTAACACTTTGTCCAGCCTTGTAATACTGTTTCTGACTGTATCCAGCCTTGTAATATGGTTTCTGACTGTATCCAGCCTTGTAATACTGTTTCTGACTCTGTCTCCAGCCTTGTAATACTGTTTCTGACTTTCTCCAGCTTTGTAATACTGTTTCTGACTGTATCCAGTCTTGTAATACAGTTTCTGACTGTATCAAGCCCTGTAATACTGTTTCTGACTGTATCCAGCCCTGTAATACTGTTTCTGACTGTATCTAGCCTTGTAATACTGTTTCTGACTGTATCCAGCCTTGAAATACTGTTTCTGACCGTATACAGCCTTGTAACACTGTTTCTGACTGTCTCCAGCATTGTAATGCTGTTTCTGAATGTATCCAGCTGTGTAATACTGTTTCTGACCGTATACAGCCTTGTAACACTGTTTCTGACTGTCTCCAGCATTGTAATGCTGTTTCTGAATGTATCCAGCCGTGTAATACTGTTTCTGACTGTCTCCAGCCGTGTAATACTGTTTCTGACTGTTTCTACCCTTGTACTACTGTTTCTGACTGTATCCAGCCTTGTAATACTGTTTCTGACTGTATCCAGCCTTGTAATACTGTTTCTGACTGTCTCCAGACTAGTACTACTGCTTCTGACTGTATCCAGTCTTGTAATACTGTTTCGGACTGTATCCAGCCTTGTACTACTGTTTATGACTGTATCCAGCCTTGTAATATTGTTTCTGACTGTATCTAGCCTTGTACTACTGTTTCTGACTGTATCCAGCTTTGTAATACTGTTTCTGACTTTCTCCAGACTTGTACTACTGTGTCTGACTGTATCTAGCCTTGTAATACTGTTTCTGACTGTCTCCAGCTTTGTAATACTGTTTTGGACTGTATCCAGCCTTGTAATACTGTTTATGACTGTATCCAGCCTTGTAATACTGTTTCTGACTGTCTCCAGCCTTGTAATACTGCTTCTGACTGTATCCAGCTGTGTAATACTGTTTCTGACTGTATCTAGCATTGTAATACTGTTTATGACTGTATCCAGCCTTGTAATACTGTGTCTGACTGTATACAGCCTTGTAATACTGCTTCTGACTGTATCCAGCTGTGTAATACTGTTTCTGACTGTATCTAGCATTGTAATACTGTTTCTGACTGTATCCAGCCTTGTAATACTGTTTCTGATTCTGTCTCCACCCTTGTAATACTGTTTCTGAATGTATCCAGCCCTGTAATACTGTTTCTGACTCTCTCCAGCCTTGTAATACTGTTTCTGACTCTCTCCAGCCTTGTAATACTGTTTCTGACTGTTTCCAGCTGTGTAATACTGTTTCTGACTGTATCCTGCCTTGTTAAACTGTTTCCAACTGTATCCAGCCTTGTAATACTGTGTCTGACTGTATCCAGCCTTGTACTACTGTTTCTGTCTCCAGCCTTGTAATTCTGTTTCTGAATGTATCCAGCCGTGTAATACTGTTTCTGACTGTTTCCAGCCTTGTACTACTGTTTCCGACTCTATCCATTCTTGTAATAGTGTCTCTGACTCCGTTTCTAGCCTTGTAATAGAGGGCAACATCAAAGACTGTCCGGCTGCCGTGACAACAGCCCAGGATGAGACATACAGACCAGGCAAACCTCCTAATTGGCCAGTGCACTCGCAGGGCACAGCTTCCTTATCCCCAGACTGACTGAGGCAGACCAGAGAAAAGATCAGCAAATAGCAGATAAATATGAAAGCAGTGAGAGCTTTTCTTTGACATTATTGCCTGGCTCAGGCCGGCACAATAGGAAAGGTATAAAGGGTGCAGAGGTTTAGTTGCAATGGGGGGTTATTGAAAATATTGAAAACCAGAAGCAGGATGATGTAGCAGGCAGCCTTGCTACTTGGCACAGGAAATTGATTCTGGCCCCAGTGAGCGTGAGGCCCTCTATCACGTGTCGTGGCAGCAACAGAAAAGCTGGTCGGTCATGCGGTCAAGCGCTGCCATCGATAAAGTAGACTCTATTCCCCTAACAACAGCAGCAGAGACCGTGGCATCAAGATGATAAGGCCTGGCAAGAGCTGCTTTTGAGCAAATATCATATATGTTTTGTAAATCTTTCAATACTACATTTACATTTTTGTTATTTAGCAAACACTCTTATTCAAAGTGACTTAAGAAGTCGCAAAACCTGGAATACTAACGTAGAAACTAAAAACAATGTTCAATTGACTTTGTATTAACCAAAATGGCTGCCATTGCTGTGTTTTTTTTTAAGATGCTCACAATAGTAGGGAGAGTCTGTGTGTAGTTTCCAGTAGAACAACACAATTATAGCTGAGCGAGACACTGCAGTTCAAAATGGCCTACGCACAGATTGGAGCCTTCGGGATAGATTTCAAGTCAGTGATTATCCTCGACAAAACTCCTTCGGCTATCAATAGGAGCCAACGAAATTGCCACTCTAGCTATTCCTTCAGCTCTTACGGGTGAAATATGTGTGGATTTTTTTTTCATTCCATTGTAGTGTCTGGCAGTAGTGGAAGGAGGCATGTCTAGGAGGATTTAGAGAGGAGAAAATACATTAGTAAGTAAAATGAGGATTGGTCTATAGACGATTTGGCTGTATGCTGAATCTACCTCAGGTGAGGATTAAAATAAACTGGCCTGCTCTGCAGAATGGGGATTGCGGTCCATCAAGTTATTCAGCCCCTCATCCTGACTAGAGTTAAGCTAGGTAAGAGGACCTGCTAAATCATGACTCATGCTTGGCTAACAACATTAAGGCAATCACTCCATCGAGGCTATGCTAACATAGCACCTGTGCTAGTTTTATGGACCCAGTAGCACTCTACCTATGCTAATCCAGCTAGCATTCACTGCATTAGGCTTAATAGAATCCTTTCTATGCTAGTCATTGTAATTGAACAAACCTGGGCTGGCTAAAGTACCGTTTAGCCACTAAACTCTTCATTAATTGGGATGAGCACTAATCTGTGTGACTTAAAACATTCAGGGGGGCATAATATTAACCAAAAGTATGTCACTAAAACACCTTTAAAATTATATTAGTTAAAGCACGCCTTTTCAAAAGTATGTATTTCGTTGAAGTCTTAGGGCGGTATTCAATTAGCTGTTCAGTCAGTGTAAATTGAATGCTGGTATGTCACACTAAAAACAAGATATCTTTTTAGTAAAAGACTAAAGTGGTGAAGTTCAGTAGGAAGAGACCTTGCAGACATTAATGCTTTCCCTGAAGAGTTACACATCAATCTGTTTTATTTAAGAGAGGGTGACACAGGTCCATTTCTGCTTTGTATCGATTTCCAATGTATTTATTTTCCCGGGCCTTGTTTGAGCCTGCGGGGAACTTATATAATTACATTTAGAGATAGGGTACAGGACTCTCTGAGTAAACTGTAGAATAAAGTGTGTGTGTGTGTGTGTGTGTGTGAGTGAGAGAGATTCATGCTCTGTCAGGTAACTGGGCAGCAATTCCCCAAACACACCCCACTGCGTACCCCCTACCCGGGCCCCCGTTTCCATAGCAATCCCAGTAGAGCGCCCCAGCGGGACGGCAATATAAACAGAGTCGACTCAAACCACTGGAGATCGGGTGGTGTGTGTGTGTGTGTGTGCGTTATAACAAAGCCCAGAGAACTCCTCCTAGCATCTCCACTCTCAACATTGACCCTCTCGCCTTCTGAGATTCCATAACCCCCTGAGCCCCCAGTCTCTCGCCGCCACGCTGGATAGAGGGTGGCGTGTGAGGCTCTCTTTTCCTGGACCTCTCTCACAACAACAAAAACAACCCATTCGATTCTTCACTGTCTCCCTGGAGGTGAGCGCTTTCTTAGCAACCGCAGCAGTGGCTAACTCCCTGAACGCTCAGAGATGGCTGGCCCAATGCTCAGGGACAGTGACCCAGAGCTCCGCGAGCTAGCCAGCCATCTGTCCTGTAGATGCTGTAGTAGCCAGCCAGACACCCAGGGACAGCTTCTGGCGCTAGGGGAGGTAAATAATGGTATGCCTGGAGATATGGGACACTCCACCTACACCCCTGGAGAAGGCTAGATATGTCCGAGCCTTCTAACAAGTCCATGGGGCTTCTAAAAGTGATATTCACCTGGAAAGATTTTCAGATCCCCGTTAGCACATCAACACATCATTTTACATCCTATTCAATGTATACTTTACTTGAAGTCGAGGATTCAGTACGTTATAATCAAACAATATGGAATGCTCTCTTTGAAAGTACAGTTTAATTAATGTATGCATATTTCTTAATCCAACATATTTGAATAAAACTCCTATGCTCCCCTTATAAAAAGCATTGATGGTTAACCTCAAATCCTCAGGTAACTCACATTTTAGGCTAAAAGTTTTATATCCTAATTCATGCCACAGGGATTTTTGATCCGTTTGCTACATATAACTACATTAATGCCGGACTCTCATGTTTCCTTATTCAAACCGCAGGAAAATCTAACTCCCATTCCCTTTCTGAGATGCCAATTTAAACACATTGCACGATAATAACCAGGAGACACAGAAATGTAATACTCATATTTCCCTGCTCTAACGATATTAAAGAGGAGGGTTCATATTTTTCCTCATCGGTGAGGGTTCTCGCACTGTTTTTCTGACTGGGGACACAGGAGGATTGAACGGACGGCATGTGGTCAGGCTCCAGCGAGGTAGGGCAGGGGGGGGGGGGGGGGGCTCAGGAGACGGAAGAGAGACCACAGAGGAATCGATGGACTGAAATAACAATGAGAGCTCAAGGCCAGTGAAGGAGGAACCCAGAGAGAGGCAGAGAGAGAGAGAGAGAGAGAGAGAGAGAGAGAGAGAGAGAGAGAGAGAGAGAGAGGAGAGACGTCGTCTAAATAGTAGGCCAGTTGAGTATGCAAAAGAATGAAGGTTTAATTGTATGCAACATTCCGAAAATAGAGTACTTTAAATGCCCAGAAGTCATAGTTATTTCGGTTTTGACAACGGCTGATCAATTAGATATGGGATGCGCCTTATTGAAATCAATAGCAGAAAACAACACAATCACGCAAGGCACATTCTTAGTATGTGAAAATCGTATGTTAAATAGTATACGACATTTCAGAAAATAAGTATGGTAATGATGCCAGGATGCCAGGACTTTTCCACAATGCATTGGAAGAGGTGGGCTGCGAATTAAAGGCCCTAGTTCTCTTCAAGTAGCCAACAACAAAACTAGGGAAGTTAATTGGGAAGCTTCTGCGGTGGTGTTCAAATGTAGGCTAAGTAGTTTTTGTTCTCCTTAAAATGATCACTAGTATTGCATCTTTGAAAAAAGTATTTTTTTGTAAATCTTTTTACCCATAGTGGATTTCTGTTTTCTCATTGGTGTTTCTTGTTTTCTTGGCCTTCGTCAGGGCTTTTAAACTAAATACTAAACCATCTTTCGATTTCTGCACGTGTCGGCACTGGGATGTTGGTGCGTTATTGGTGTCATGTTAATCAGGCCTTTTGATTTGAACACATGGATTGTTTTAGTTTTGTAGGCGTGGCTACCTACAACTTTTATTCAAAGTTCAGAGAAATGTATGAAATTGGAATTGAGCATTATCAGGCTGGTGTATGCGATACATGTCTGTTGAATTTGGAAAAATCCACCCGCACTCGGCCCCGCCCCACCTACTCAGCCAATCAGGAGCCAACTGATTTGCGGCCGTGGCACACTGCATACTTTTTACCAAACGTGCTAAATGGTATGCAACGATGAGTAAATAAAATGCAGTTTAGGTATCTAGTACGTCAGTATTGATATTTGCACACGGCCAGTGAAGGGCAGCGATATGACATACAATACTGCTTCATCTAGGTAGTATACAGAGAGACTTTAAGACAAGAGAGCAAAAGAGAGGACAGAAATAGAGGTAAGGAATAATAGAGAAAGAGAGAGAGAGGGAGACAGAGACAGAGGGAGAGAGAGAGAGAGAGAGAGAGAGAGAGAGAGAGAGAGAGAGAGAGAGAGAGAGAGAGGGTAGAGACAGTGAAAGAGAGAAAGAGAAAGAGAGAGAGATAGAGGAGGGAAGGGTGGAGAGATAGAGAGAGGAGGGAAGGGTGGAGAGATAGAGAGAGGAGGGAAGGGTGGAGAGATAGAGAGAGGGCGAAGAGTAGAGAGAGCGGGATAGCGAGATTCTGTCAGACCTGGTCCCTGACAGTAAATCTTAGTAAGACAAAAACAATGGTGTTCCAAAAAAGGTCCAGTTGCCAGGACCACAAATACAAATTCCATCGAGGCACCTTTGCCCTAGAGCACAAAATAAACTATACATACTTTGGCTTAAACATCACCAACACAGGTAACTTCCACAAAGCTGTGAACATGCTCATAGACAAGATAGGAAGGGCCTTCTATGCCATCAAAAGGATCAGAAAACTTGACATACCAATTAGGATCTGGCAAAAAAATACTTGAATCAGTTATAGAATCCATTGCACTTTATGGTTGTGAAGTCTGGGGTCCGCTCACCAACAAATAATTCACAAAATGGGACAAACACCAAATTGAGACTCTGCATGCAGAACTCTGCAAAAACATCCTCTGTGTACAACGTAAAACACCAAATAATGCATGCAGAGCAGAAATAGGTCGATACCCCCTAATTATCAAAATCCAGAAAAGAGCCGTTAAATTCTACAACCACCTAAAAGGAAACGCTTCCCAAACCTTACATAACAAAGCCATCACCTACTGAGAGATGAACCTGGAGAAGAGTCCTCTAAGCAAGCTGGTCCTGAGGCTCTGTTCACAAACACAAACAGACTCCAGAGAGCCCCAGGACAGCAACACAATTAGACCCAACCAAATCATGAGAAAACAAAAATATAATTTCTTGACATATTGGAAAGAATTAACAAAAAAAACAGTGGAAACTAGAATGCTATTTGGCCCTAAACAGACAGTACACAGTTGCAGAATATCTGACCACTGTGATTGACTCAAACTTAAGGAAAGCATTGACTATGTACAGACTCAGTGAGCATAGCCTTGCTATTGAGAAAGGTCACCGTAGGCAGACCTGGTTCTCAAAAAATACAGGCTATGTGCACACTGCCCACAAAATTAGGTGGAAACTGAACTGCACTTCCTAACCTCCTGCCAAATGTATGACCATATTAGAGACACATATTTCCTTCAGATTACACAGATCCACAAAGAATTTGAAAACAAACCCAATTTTGATCAACTCCTGTCATGACTGGCCTGTTCATGTCAGATTACTGTGGACCATAATCCTACAGAGACATCTCTCGCAACCACTAGCGAGGGAGATATCCAGAGGTATGGAGGAGGGGGGGTTTATGACACCTTACGCCATTGTACATATTAAGGCAACAGACAAAATCCCTTTGTCCTCTCAGTATGGAGGAATGGAATGTTTGATGGTGTCACGCCCTGACCTTAGAGAGCTGTTTTATTACTCTATTTGGTTAGGTCAGGGTGTGATGTGGGGTGGGCATTCTATGATTTGTTTTCCATGTTTCTTTATTTCTATGTTTTGACCGGGTGTGGTTCTCAATCAGGGACAGCTGTCTATCGTTGTCTCTGATTGGGAATCATACTTAGGTAGCCCTTTTCCCCTCCTTTCAGTGTGGGTAGTTATCTGTGTTAGTGGCACTATAGCCCTGTAAGCTTCATGGTTGTTTTTCATTTGTTGTTTTGTTGGCGACATTTACTAAAATGAAGGGAAATGTACTCTCATCACGCTGCAATTTGGTCTACTTCTTTTGACGGCCGTGACAGAACTACCAACAACCAAGGGACCAAGCAGCATCGCCAGGAGGAGCAGGGATCCTAGGCCCGGGATAGGAGAGAATGGAGGACATCTTGGACATGGGAGGAGGTAATGGCAGGGGACAAGACCCTGCCATGGAAACAGGCTGAAATAGCGAGGGAGGAATGACTTCGCTACCAGGAATCACGGCAATGGAGCAGGCACGAGAGGCAGTTTTGGGGGGGACACAGGGAGTTTGGCTGAGTCAGGTTGGAAACCTGAGCCAACTCCCTGTGCTTACCGTGGTGAGCATCATACTGGTCAGGCACTGTGTTATGCGGTGGAGCACAGGTTGTCCCCAGTGCGCATACATAGCCCGATGCACTACATTCCAGCTCCCCGAATTGGCCAGGCTAGAGTGGGCATCCAGCCAGGTCGGAGGGTGCCGGCTCAGTGCGTCTGGCCGCCAGTACGTCTCTACAGCCCAGGATATCCTGCGCCGGCTCTGCGCACTGTGTCTCCGGTGCGTCTCCACAGCCCAGTGCGTTCTGTGCCTGCGCCCCGCACGTGCAGGACCAAAGTAACCATCCAGCCAGGACGGGTTGTGCAGGCTCTACGCTCGAGACCTCCAGTCCGCCTCCACGGACCAGTGTATACTCTGCCCACTCCCAGAGCCAGGCCTCCTGTATGTCTTCCCAGCCTGGTGAGTCCTGTGCCTGCTCCCAGAGCAAGGCCTCCTGTGTGTTTCTCCAGCCCAGTGATGATCCATGGCACGAAGCCTCCAGTGATGATCCATGGCATGAAGCCTCCAGTGATGATCCATGGCACGAAGCCTCCAGTGATGACCCATGGCACAAAGCCTCCAGTGATGCTCCATGGCACAAAGCCTCCAGTGATGATCCATGGCACGAAGCCTCCAGTGATGAACCATGGCACAAAGCCTTCGGTGATGATCCATGGCACGAAGCCTCCAGTGATGATCCATGGCACGAAGCCTCCAATGATGATCCATGGCAAGAAGCCTCCAGTGATGATCCATGGCAAGAAGCCTCCAATGATGATCCATGGCACGAAGCCTCCAGTGAGGAGTCATGGCACGAAGCCTCCAACGACGGTCTCCAGTCCGGAGCCTCCAGCGACGGCCTCTAGTCCGGAGCCTCCAGCGATGGCCTCCAGTCCGGAGCTTCCAGCGACGATGGCCTCCAGTTGAGGTTGCACAGTCCGGGGCCCGCAACGAGGGTGCCCAGTCCGGGGCCCGCAATGAGGGTGCCCAGTCCGGGGCCCGCAGCGAGGGTTCCCACTCCAAGGCCCGCAACGAGGGTCCCCAGTCCGGGGTCGGCAGTGAGGGTCCCCACACCAGAGGCGCCACAAAAGCGGGGTGAGCCAGAGGCGGAGCGGGGTTTACGTCCCGCACCAGAGCCACCACTGCGGATAGATGCCCACACGGACCCACCCCTATAGGTTCAGGTTTTGTGGCACCTTTGGGGGGGGGGGGGGGTTACTGTCACGCCCTGAACTTAGAGAGCCATTTGATTTCTCTATTTGGTTAGGTCAGGGTGTGATGTGGGGTGGGCATTCTATGTTTTTGTTTTCTGTTTCTTTATTTCTATGCTTTGGCCGGGTGTGGTTCTCAATCAGGGACAGCTGTCTATCATTGTCTCTGATTGGGAATCATACTTAGGTAGCCCTTTTTCCCCTCCTTTCAGTGTGGGTAGTTATCTTTGTTAGTGGCACTATAGCCCTGTAAGCTTCACAGTTATTTTTTGTTTGTTGTTTTGTTGGCGACATTTACTAAAATAAAAGGGAAATGTATGCTCACCACACTGCACTTTGGTCTACTTCTTTCGTCGGCCTTGGCAGATGGGCCTATGGAGAACCTACCTCAGAACAATAACATGCAATAAATGGACTATTGGACAACATGTTTCAACAGCCAAAATGGTAGTAACGACGATAGATGTAATATGAAAATTTATGTCATTTTTGTTATGTTATAAAAAGATGAATGACGATGTTATAACAAAAACATTGTAACTTGAAGAGTTTTCACAATATGTACCTGATGTTTGCATACTGTCTGCAGTGTGGAAAATGTCCAGATCAAAGAGAATGTTTTTGTAAAGATGAAATGTGAAGTTAGTTGTCTAAATTGGATCTGAGTAAAATCCAGACCTTGCCTCATAACTAGTTACGCCCAGAGAACTTGCCCTAAAGGCAGAAACTCCCATTTCTGACCCGATGGTATAAAACATGTGAGTTAAGAATGAACATTTCAGACTTGGTGACCAAGCGCTGCAGCCAAAGTCTGAGTAGTCAGCAACCCCAAAACACAACACGAGGTTGAAGAAGACAAAGGAACCTTTAAACAATCTATGCTACGGATGAGTAGTTGTGTCTAAGAGGATGAATTCAAGCAGGACCACCAGGTTATTTTCTCCAAGGAATCATGTGTCTACACTGCTTTCATTCCCACGCTGGAACCACCTATATGACTGATTAGCCGTCCTCAGAAGACCCCTCTTTCAGAATAAGGGTGAGGAAACAGACCACTAAGAAAAAGAACACTGACATCGTGTGGACAATCAGAGAGTTACACCCGGTAACAACAGAAGTGTCGCCATCAGAGGAGAAATTCTGTCCTCAAGGAGATATCCCATCGGAGACCTTCAACACGTAATTACATCATTATAGTCTGACCCATAAGAGCGGCAGTTCGGGGCAAGTTTAGGGCTAAACTAAGCATAGTTTACAAATGTACCCAGGACTGCTTTTCTCTCGTGTACTCTCTCTTTCGAAATCCCTATTTTGTGTAACACGTGTCATATTGTGTTGGCCCGCTAGGGACCAGTTTCATTGTACTAAGTTCAATTGCCTAGACTGTGCTTGTGTATGTGTAGCTTATATTATAATTTTAACTTGTTAGTAAATACGTAAAATAATCAACTCAATTGGTGTGGTATGGACTTATTTAGTAGGACTCGGGTTTGAGAAAGAGAGAAAGAGAGAGAGAGGAGGGAAGGGTAGAGAGAGAGAGAGAGAGGAGGGAAGGGTAGAGAGAGAGATAGAGAGAGGAGGGAAGGATAGACAGGAAGAGAGAAAGAGAGGAAAGAAGTTGTGTAGAGCTAGATTTACTGGGACAGGGGGTGGGGTTTATGGGAATGGGGGTGGAGTTTATGGTCTATTTGGTGGGTTATCTGGGATAGGGGGTGGGGTTTATGCACAAAACTTTACCACCATCTCAAATTGATTGGTTGTTTTCTCAGAGAGAGAGAGAGGCGTGTGGGTGAATGGCTCACTAGACCTATGGTAAATAGTCACTATATACTGCTTTCATGCTTTGTTATCACCCTGAGTATGAAACTATTCATCCAGCCTAAGGTCTGTAAATTTTCTTATCTCGCCACAAAAGGAGGTGGTAAAATAAAACCAGACTATAAAGCTCTGAAAAAACTCTGGTTACTTCTAACAAATGAGCTGTACAGTATATTCTAACAACATAATCCATTGCTCCCTTCAACTTGATGCTCTGAGTGATTTATTCAAAGTATCAGATCCATTGGTCTGGTAATCAGCGGATCCAAACGTTTCGCAAGCGGTGAATCAGCATTGGTCTGGCATTGCCAAGTTTGGCTCATTGATTTGTATTGCTTGAGCCAGTGTCCTTGTGCTGGCTAGAGTAGAGTAGACAAGTGTACTTTACCCATTGATTCTTGAAGAATATAACTTCTAAATGCCTCATGAGCTTAGTGCAACTGTCATACCCCATCAGAACTACAAATATAATCTTGTTTTACTCCATTATTTGCAAACAAAGTCACTGTAACAAACACTGCATAGCCTCAACACAAAGCATAAAACTACAATGTTGATATCCTGGATGGTAAGTCTTTGCATCCATAGCTCTGTCTATCAGCCACATCCATCTGCTTTTTTCCGAAACAGGAGTGGGGATCGTGTTTTGTTATTGTTTCAACTGCTGATTGCCGCTTTAAGAGTTGGATCCAACCCTGTCCTCTATGCTCAATTACATTATGCAGCATGTATGACCTTTACCAGAGAACCTGTAGGCCTGTCCATTCCTTCACAGACATGAAACCAGACACAGACATGCACCCAGACACAGACATGAACCCAGACACAGACATGAACCCAGACACAGACATGCACCCAGACACAGACATGCACCCAGACACAGACATGAACCCAGACACAGACATGAACCCAGACACAGACATGCACCCAGACACAGACATGCACCCAGACACAGACATGCACCCAGACACAGACATGAACCTAGACACAGACATGCACCCAGACACAGACATGAACCCAGACACAGACATGCACCCAGACACAGACATGAACCCAGACACAGACATGAACCCAGACACAGCCATGAACCCAGACACAGTCATGCACCCAGACACAGACATGAACCCAAACACAGACATGAACCCAGACACAGCCATGCACCCAGACACAGACATGAACCCAAACACAGACACACCCAGACACAGCCATGCACCCAGACAGACACAGACATGAACCCAGACACAGACATGAACCCAGACACAGACATGAACCCAGACACAGACATGAACCCAGACACAGACATGAACCCAGACACAGACATGAACCCAGACACAGCCATGAACCCAGACACAGTCATGCACCCAGACACAGACATGAACCCAAACACAGACATGAACCCAGACACAGCCATGCACCCAGACACAGACATGAACCCAGACACAGACATGAACCCAGACACAGACATGAACCCAGACACAGCCATGAACCCAGACACAGTCATGCACCCAGACACAGACATGAACCCAAACACAGACATGAACTCAGACACAGCCATGCACCCAGACACAGACATGAACCCAGACACAGACATGAACCCAGACACAGACATGAACCCAGACACAGACATGAACCCAGACACAGACATGAACCCAGACATATCACCATAATCAGGTCTATAATTATTGACTCAGTTGATAAAGAAGAGCAGAAAAGACTGTATAAAATAAATAATACAAATACTGAACTATATTGTATTCACAACAAATGAGTGCATTATATTATTTTATTATTTTATACTAAAAACTATTTATAAAAACAAATATCAAAAAATATTATTATTATCCAGTCTTTTTTGCTCATTTTATCAAAGGCGACAATTATTTTGGACCCGACTCTACCCAGACACACACGCACACACACACACACACACACACACACACACACACACACACACACACACACACACACACACACACACACACAGTTGTTGTCATTGGCAGAAATGCAGATCTCAGCACTCCTAGCTGTTCTACATCAGTTGTAGGGAGCCTGTCCGCCACACTGCAATTTACCGCTGCAGCCATGGAACCATTGGGGGGGGGGCTGACACACACAAGCACAAACACACACTCTGCCTCGACAGGAGTGCAGCAGGCCACCGCAGATAAGCACAAATAAACAAAAGCTCCAGCTAAATAAATCATCCCCTCTCTTTCCCTCTCTTGCTCCATCCCTCTGTCTTTCTTTCCTTTCCCTATGCAGGCAGGCAGGCAGCCAGCAGCCCGACCCAGGGCAAGGGGACATGCATCACCCAGGCAGAATTAGGAGACCGGAGGGCAGAGGGGGCTGAAGAGTAGCACAGAATTGTCTTAGCCTGAGACACAGCACTCAATACTGCAGGGCACAGGGCCTTGACACGTCCAATCACCCCCACATGCCCATCCCCCCTGGAGGGTGGCGGGGTGAGATGAGGTCTCGGCTATGGGGAAGGCGGGTGTGTGTAGTTGTGAGTAAAAGTACAGCACAAGGGCCCTCCATAACAGATGGCTATACAGCCACACTATTCCCCAGTGATTGCATGGAGCCTGTAATCCACTGGACTGGAATATACACACAAACACCGTTCATCCAGTGAATATGCAATCATTATAATAAACATTGCTGGCATTGATAGTACTCACAAGACTGTCTCGACTGGCATTCAGCATTACTGGGTAATTCAAATCCGTCCAGGTAAGCAGGACGTCCTGAGATTACTTCAAAACTGGCCACTAGGGGCAACGGTGAGCACTATTACCATCAAGTAGGCCAGGATGTTGCTAGGGCACTGTGGACGGGGATGATGGATGTTGCTATGGTGCTATGGAAGGGGGTGGGTGATGTTGCTAGGGCGTTTGGGACGGGGAAGGTGGAAGTTGCTAGGGCGTTGTGGACGGGGATGGTGGATGTTGAAAGGGGGCTGTCGTACAGGGATGGTGGATGTTGCTATGGTGCTAAGGATGGGGATGGTGGATGTTGCTAGGGCGTTGTGGACGGGGATGGTGGATGTTGCTAGGGTGCTGTGGACAGGGATGGTGGATGTAGCTAGGGCGCTGTGGATGGGGATGGTGGATGTAGCTAGGACACTGTGGATGAGGATGGTGGATGGGCATAAACTGGGAGCTCCAACTCTGAGAGTCGCGTGTTCAATCCCAGTTCTAGGCACTTGCATATTTTTGGTTTGTTTTAACCCTATACCAAACATTAACCCTTAGCTTAACGGATTCACCTTAACACGCCTCAACTGGATCTATAACATTTTACTATAGATTTACTACTATGTACTATAGATAAATGTCTGCTTCTACTAAGCCTTACACCCTAGGCTTATGTACTTTGATGTGAGGCGGTCAAATTAGTGCTGTATTACCGTTTTTGACCTATAATTCCACAAAATGTGCATTAACTCAAAGAGGGTTGTGGCCTTGACGCCATCTTGTTTTGGGGCTAAAAGTACATTTGGCTACCCCTGTGCTCACCGAATTTCGCCTTCAAAGTCTGTTCCGTTTCCGAGAAACGGCCATGTCCATTTGGTGATGAAATGTCAATTTGCCATATTTAGCCTCTGGTGGAATTTTCAGGGAACAGCAGGAAAAAGTCAAAAAAATGTAAATGTTATATAGCGGAAACGATGTGTCCTGGAAAACTGTTGACTTCCCAGATGGCCGGGCCCTGAGGGACGACCTGAGACCTCCTGCCTATTTTAATAACACCTGCGGCATCTAGTAAGGGACCGTCCATTTGCCATATTAAGATCCTCATCAACCATAAGGGAAACGCCACAAGCGTCCCTCAGTGTTAAAGTGGGTTTTGGAGCTCTACGTAATTTCTGTGATTTTATATGATTTTCTGTACAGACACACAGTCATTATGGAGTGACACAGTGTGGGGCTTACAGACACACAGAGCCTGCAATAGTTACCTGCAATCGAACCATCAAGGAACCAGCTCTGTGATATCTGATACTTGGCATGTATACGAGTAGGACAAAGTGGATTTGGTGTCAGTATGTATCAGTTCGGTGTCAGTATGATATCTTATTGACTGATGGATTGCTGACTTATTGTCCATTTCCAATAAGTTTAACAGTGATGAACCAACACCAAATGGACAAGCTGAAATTATCACAGAAAGAGAAACAAATGGCATCATCATTGTCTCTAGGCCGTGCTGAGTTCAAGGAGATGCCCCACTTGACCGTAGCTCGCTCAGTCTGACCGGAGCGAATGTGCAAATAGTTGGCCTGGAAAGAAGCCAGACAAGTAGTGATTTAACCTGTTAAGCCTATAGGGGCGCTATTTCATTATTGGATAAAAAAACGTGCCCGTTTTAAGCGCAATATTTTGTCACGAAAAGATGCTCGACTATGCATAGCATTGACAGCTTTGGAAAGAACACAGTCTAACGTTTCCAAAACTGCAAAGATTTTATCTGTGAGTGCCACAGAACTCATTCTACAGGCGAAACCAAGATGAAACGTCAAACAGGAAATGAGCAGAATCTCTGAAGCTCTGTTTTCAAATGTCTCCTTATATGGCTGTGAATGCAGCAGGAACGACCATGTGCTTTCTGTGGATTCTTCAAGATGTCTGCAGCATTGTGACGTATTTGTAGGCATATCATTGGAAGATTGGCCATAAGAGACTTTATTTTCCAGGGGTCCGCCAGGTGGCCTTTATCTAAATTTGTGCGTAATCTCCAGTTGCGGTCATTTTGTCCTGGGATTCAGAATGGAACGCACACTTCCACGAAGGATATATCATCGAAGAGATATGTGAAAAACACCTTGAGGATTGGTTCTAAACAACGTTTGCCATGTTTCAGTCGATATTATGGAGTTAATTTGGAAAAAAGTTCTGTGTAATTGATGACTGGATTTTCGTTTTTTTTTGGTAGCCAAACGTGACGCACCAAACGGAGCGATTTCTCCTAAACAAATAATATTTCAGGAAAAACTGAACATTTGCTATCTAACAGAGTCTCCTCATTGAAAACATCTGAAGTTCTTCAAAGGTAAATGATTATTTGAATGCTTTTCTGTTTTTTGTGAAAGTGTTGCCTGCTAAATGCTAACGATGATGCTAACGCTAAATGCTACGCTAGCTAGCTACTGTTACACAAATGATTGTGTTCCTATGGTTGAGAAGCATATTTTGAAAATCTGAGATGACAGTGTTGTTAACAAAAGGCTAAGCTTGAGAGCTAGCATATTTATTTCATTTCATTTGCGATTTTCATGGATAGTTAACGTTGCGTTATGCTAATGAGCTTGCCGGGATAAATACACTCCTGGATACAGGTTTTTTTGGTAGCCAAACGTGACGCACCAAACGGAGCGATTTCTCCTAAACAAATAACCTTTCAGGAAAAACTGAACATTTGCTATCTAACAGAGTCTTCTCATTGAAAACATATGAAGTTCTTCAAAGGTAAATGATTTTATTTGAATGCTTTTCTGGTTTTTGTGAAAGTGTTGCCTGCTAAATGCTAATGATAATGCTAACGCTAAATGCTACGCTAGCTACTGTTACACAAATGATTGTTTTCCTATGGTTGAGAAGCATATTTTGAAAATCTGAGATTACAGTGTTGTTAACAAAAGGCTAAGCTTGAGAGCTAGCATATTTATTTCATTTCATTTGCGATTTTCATTAATAGTTAACGTTGCGTAATGGTAATGAGCTTGAGTCTGTATTCACGATACCGGATCCGGGATGGGTAGATCAGAGAGGTTAATGATTCTTTGGACATATTGCAGCCTCTGGTTCATACAGAGACATGACGTTTTCGATGGGCTCATTGGGGGGAGGTTGGGGTGGATAAGCCACAGTGTTATTTTATCTGTGCTCGCCGATTCATGTAGTCAGACTCATCCGAGTTTCTCCTGAAGGATAACATGAGTTTACAGATTATGCTCTAACAATTTTCAAAATTCCTTTTGCCATGTGTTCAGGGTCATCTGTACCTCTACAGATATCAACATGAAAAGATTGAATGGTCCCCTTCATATCCTAAAGGGAAGTATGAACTTTACCATCAAATAGGGCTGAAATCCCAAAATGTGCAGGCTTAAATCATCACAGAAAGGGAAAAAATTGCATCAACCTAGTCTCTAGGCCGTGCTGAGTTCAAGGAGATGCCCCTCTTGACCGTAGTTCGCTCGGTCTTATCACATCAACCATGCAAAAAAGGTAGGCTCAAAATGAAGCCTGACCTAAATGTGAGGTGCTTTTGGGTGACAGTGGCAGAACCGTTGAGGCTAGAAACACAATTCAACCACAGGAACATTCCTAAGGTCCTCCCGATCTGCTCAAGCCTAACATTGAGATTGTGGAATCAACCCTTAACAGTTAAGACAGGGTGTTTTCTTCTAACAGTTTACATTGACATCTCTCCCCATAGGAATATATTTCCTGCTCCCCTAACTTCAACCTGTTGCCTATGTGAGTTATGATTGCCGTATCAAACTGATTTCAATGACAATCCATCAGGCCACTATGAGGATTTGTTGATTTTAAGCTTCCTGGATCAACCGGAAGTGGTTAAATTGAACCTAAAAGTTGTTTTGATTTCACAACCTAAAATTAGTGAAAAATCTGACTAAATCTCTAAATTAGTCAGTTCTTAGCGTAAAGACTTGAATTCCGGGATTCTGTTAAATACTGCCCCACTGAGAATGTATTTTTACTTTCAGCTTCCTGTGACACCTGGAAGTTTCCTTAACTTCTTGCTCCTACTTGAGACGCAGATGTCTCAAGTAGACACCTGGAAATGCAAATGCGCTACGCTAAATGCTAAATGTACTCGTTAAAACTCAAACCTTCATCAAAATTCACATGCAGGGTATTGAATTAAAGCTACACTCGTTGTGAACCTAGCCAACAAGTCAGATTTTTAAAATGCTTTTCGGCGAAAGCATGAGAAGCTATTATCTGATAGCATGCAACACCTCAAAATGCCTGAATGCGATGTAAACAAAGATATAGCTTAGCCGGCGCTACACAAAACGCAGAAATAAAATATAAAACATTCATTACCTTTGACGAGCTTCTTTCTTGGCACTCCTATATGCCCCATAAACATCACTATTGGGTCTTTTTTCGTTTAAATCGGTCCATATATACCCAAAATAGCTTTCTATGGAAGCTGTGTCATAAAATTAAAAAAGTTGACGATAAACTTTCACAAAACACTGTAATCCAACTTTAGGTATTAGTAAACGTTTATAATCTATCAAAATGATTACAGGGCGATGTATATTCAATAGCTCCTCGTTTTCAAATCAATGGCTGCCAATGTGCACATTCAAAACATCCTGGTGGAGACCGGAAGAAATGGAATCCAGTAAGTTGGATTTACAAAGAAAAAAGTCCCTTGAAAATGACGACAATGGCGACATCGTGTGGAATCTGTAGGAATTGCATGCAGGTCGATAATTAATTTTGTGCCCTTTTAACTTCTTGCCCCTACTTGAGACGCATATGTCCCAAGTAGGCACCTGGAAATGCAAATGCGCTACGCTAAATGCTAAATGTACTCGTTAAAACTCAAACCTTGATCAAAATTCACAAGCAGGGTATTAAATTAAAGCTACACTCGTTGTGAACCTAGCCAGCAAGTCAGATTTTTAAAATGCTTTTCGGCGAAAGCATCAGAAGCTATTATCTGATAGCATGCACCCCCCAAAATGCCAGCTCGACACGTAAACAACAGATTTTGCGATAGACGGCGCTACCCAAAACGCAGAAATAAAATATAAAACATTCATTACCTTAGACGAGCTTCTTTCTTGGCACTCCTATATGCCCCATAAACATCACTATTGGGTCTTTTTTTCGTTTAAATCGGTCCATATATACCCAAAATAGCTTTGTATGGAAGTTGTGTCATTCAGAAAAAATCATAGTTTTTAAACGCTGCGTAATTTTTTAAAATTAAAAAAGTCGACGATAAACTTTCACAAAACACTTCGAAATCCTTTTGTAATCCAACTTTAGGTATTAGTAAACGTTTATAATCTATCAAAACGATTACAGGGCGATGTCTCTTCAATAGGTCCTCACTTCAACAACAATGCAATCTGATCTCTCGCTAAACTGCATCCGGGTGAAGACTGGAGAACTTGGGGTCAGACAGATGGATTTTCCAACAATTAATTCGATTGAAAATTAGTACAATGGCGCCATCGTGCGGAATTTGTAGATGGTGCAGGCAAATTCCCATTAAATTCTGTTCTCCTTTAACAACTGGTGGAAGTGACTTATGGAAATTATTTTTTGCTTTCAGAGAGCAGTTTTTCTTGCGTTTTTCAATGAAACACACGCTCTGTTATAGTCACAGCCGTGATTTAACCAGTTTTATAAACTTCAGAGTGTTTTCTATCCACACATACTAATCATATGCATATACTATATTCCTGGCATGAGTAGCAGGACGCTGAAAAGTTGCGCGATTTTTAACAGAATTTTCAAAAAAGGAGGGGGTAGGATGAAGAGGTTTTAACAACCCATGAAAGTGACGCATGGAAATAATTTTTAGCTTTCAGAGATCAGTTTTTCTTGCGCTTTTCAATGAAACACACGATCTGTTATAGTCACAGCCGTGATTTAACCAGTTTTAGAAACTTCAGAGTGTTTTCTATCTACACATACTAATCATATGCATATACTATATTCCTGGCATGAGTAGCAGGACGCTGAAAAGTTGCGCGATTTTTAACAGAATGTTCGAAAAAGGAGGGGGTAGACTTAAGAGTTATTGGGGTCAAAGTGTATGTTTCGAAGGGTTAATAAAGTTACGTCTTTCCAAAATTTCATGTGTGATTAGGCAACCCTCATGAACTGTAAATCAGTAATTTCTCCCGTTAGATGTCCAAGAAAAAACTCACACACACATACAGCCAGGATGGAGTGGCACAGTGTGGGGCTTACAGACACAATAGATACCGGCATTCGAACCATAAAAAAACGTCAGACCTAGAGCTTGAAACTTTATAAACCTGTTCTAGAGCTTAACCTCTTGGAACTCCCCATACCGGATCCGGTATCAGGAATACAGACTCAAGCTCATTACCATAACGCAACGTTAACTATTCATGAAAATCGCAAATGAAATGAAATAAATATGCCATCTCGCAAGCTTAGCCTTTTGTAAACAAAACTGTCATCTCAGATTTTCAAAATATGCTTCTCAACCATAGGAAAACAATAATTTGTGTAACAGTAGCTAGCAAACAAAGGATTTAGCGTTAGCATAGCGTTAGCATCCAGCACGCAACATTTCAACAAAAACATAAAAGCCTTCAAATAAAATCATTTACCTTTGAAGAACTTCTGATGTTTTCAATGAGGATACTCTCAGTTGGATAGCAGATGCTCAGTTTTTCCAAAAAGATTCTTTGTGTATTAGAAATAGCTCCGTTTTATACATCACATTTGGCTACCAAAAAAAAACCGAAAATTCAGTCCTCAAAACGCGAACTTTTTTCCAAATTAACTCCATAATATCGACTGAAAACATGGCAAACGCTGTTTAGAATCAATCATCAAGGTGTTTTTCACATATCTCTTCATTGATACATCGTTCTTGGACACATGCTTTCTCCCCTGAATCAAATGGTAAAGTGGAAGCAGCTGGCAATTGCGCACCGAATTCGACGCAGGACACCAGGCGGACACTTGGAAAATGTAGTCTCTTATGGTCAATCTTCCAATGATATGCCTACAAATACGTCACAATGCTGCTAAGACCTTGGGCGAACGACAGAAAGTGTAGGCTCATTCCTTGCGCAATCACAGCCATATAAGGAGACAATGGAAAACAGAGCTTCAGAAATTCTGCTAATTCCTGGGTGATGCATCATCTTGGTTTCGCCTGTAGAATGAGTTCTGGGGCACTTACAGACAAAATCTTTGCAGATTCTGAAACTTCAGAGTGTTTTCTTTCCAAAACGGTCAAGAATATGCATAGTCGAGCATCTTTTCGTGACAAAATATCGCGCTTAAAACGGGAACGTTTTTTATCCAAAAATGAAATAGCGCCCCCAGAGATCCAACAGGTTAACCTCTTGGATCTCTAGGGGCGCTATTTCATTTTTGGATAAAAAACGTTCCCGTTTTAAGCGCAATATTTTGTCACGAAAAGATGCTCGACTATGCATATTCTTGACAGTTTTTGAAAGAAAGCACTCTGAAGTTTCAGAATCTGCAAAGATATTGTCTGTAAGTGCCCCAGAACTCATTCTACAGGCGAAACCAA
>NW_027258804.1:50000-53255 GCF_045791955.1 Oncorhynchus clarkii lewisi | reverse complement strand
CTCACGCCGCCAAACTTACCCTAGTAAAACTGACTATCCTACCGATCCTCGACTTCGGGAATGTCATCTACAAAATAGCTTCCAATACTCTACTCAGCAAACTGGATGCAGTTTATCACAGTGACATCCGTTTTGTTACTAAAGCACCTTATACCACCCACCACTGCGACCTGTATGCTCTAGTCGGCTGGTCCTCGCTACATATTCGTCGCCAGACCCACTGGCTCCAGGTCATCTACAAGTCCATGCTAGGTAAAGCTCCGCCTTATCTCAGTTCACTGGTCACGATGGCAACACCCACCCGTAGCACGCGCTCCAGCAGGTGTATCTCACTGATCATCCCTAAAGCCAACACCTCATTTGGTCGCCTTTCCTTCCAGTTCTCTGCTGCCTGTGACTGGAACGAATTGCAAAAATCGTTGAAGTTGGAGACTTTTATCTCCCTCACCAACTTTAAACATCTGCTATCTGAGCAGCTAACCGATCGCTGCAGCTGTACATAGTCTATTGGTAAATAGCCCACACAATTTACCTACCTCATCCCCATACTGTTTTTATTTATTTACTTTTCTGCTCTTTTGCACACCAGTATCTCTACCTGCACATGACCATCTGATCATTTATCACTCCAGTGTTAATCTGCTAAATTGTAATTATTCGCCAACCTCCTGATGCCTTTTACACACAATGTATATAGACTCTTTTTTTTCTTTTTGTCTACTGTGTTATTGACTTGTTAATTGTTTACTCCATGTGTAACTCTGTGTTGTTGTCTGTTCACACTGCTATGCTTTATCTTGGCCAGGTCGCAGTTGTAAATGAGAACTTGTTCTCAACTAGCCTACCTGGTTAAATAAAGGTGAAATAAATCAATTTAAAAATGGATACGACTAAAGTTTTAATGATCTAATTATTAATTATCTCATTGGTAATTATCTAATTATTAATTATCTCATTTGTAATTATCTAATTGGTAATTATCTCATTGGTAATTATCTAATTGGTCATTATCTCATTGGTAATTATCTAATTATTAATTATCTCATTGGTAATTATCTAATTGGTAATTATCTCATTGGTAATTATCTAATTATTAATTATCTCATTGGTAATGATCTAATTATTAATTATCTCATTGGTAATTATCTAATTGGTAATTATCTCATTGGTAATTATCGAATGATTAATTATCTCATTGGTAATTATCTCATTGTAATTATCTAATGATCTAATTATTAATTATCTAATTGGTAATTATCTCATTGCATGCACAGCAGAATTAGTTGACATCCCTTCTACATGGATATGACTAAAGTTGAGTTCTCTGACACTGTACTGTAGGTCTAATGTAGGTAACAGCTCTAGCGCCACACCATTACCTGCCTGCTGTGTGACTCCCTTGGCTGCTGATTGAGTGGAGCCCTTCAGCCCTTCAGCCCTTCAAACGACTTCTAAAAAGAGGCCACAATGTTTTCTATCTCTGTCTCTCTGGTCCTCTGTCCTCATGTCACTGTGGTTTCTATATCTCTGTCTCTCTGGTCCTCTGTCCTCATGTCACTGTGGTTTCTATATCTCTGTCTCTCTGGTCCTCTGTCCTCATGTCACTGTGGTTTCTATCTCTGTCTCTCTGGTCCTCTGTCCTCATGTCACTGTGGTTTCTATATCTCTGTCTCTCTGGTCCTCTGTCCTCATGTCACTGTGGTTTCTATATCTCTGTCTCTCTGGTCCTCTTGTCCTCTGTCCTCATGCCACTGTGGTTTCTAAATCTCTGTCTCTCTGGTCCTCTGTCCTCATGTCACTGTGGTTTCTATCTCTGTCTCTCTGGTCCTCTGTCCTCATGTCACTGTGGTTTCTATCTCTGTCTCTCTGGTCCTCTGTCCTCATGTCACTGTGGTTTCTCTCTCTGTCTCTCTGATTCTCTGTCCTCATGTTGTTCCCATAGCAACGATTAAAACATTCCCAAACCAGAAACCGTGGATTGATGGCAGCATTCGAGTGAAACTGAAAGCGCTAACCACTGCTTTTAATCAGGGCAAGGTGACCGGAAACATGACCGAATACAAACAGTGTAACTATTCCCTCCGCAAGGCAATCAAACAAGCTAAGCGTCAGTATAGAGACAAAGTAGTCACAATTCAACGGCTCAGACACAAGAGGTATGTGGCAGGGTCTACAGTCAATCACGGATTACAAAAAGAAAACCAGCACCGTCACGGACCAGGATGTCTTGCTCCCAGGCAGACTAAATAACTTTTTTGCCCGCTTTGAGGACAATACAGTGCCACTGACACAGCCCGCAACCAAAACATGCAGACTCTCCTTCACTGCAGCCGAGGTGAGTAAAACATTTAAAAGTGTTAACCCTCGCAAGGCTGCCGGCCCAGACGGCATCCCCAGCCGCGCCCTCAGAGCATGCGCAGACCAGCTGGCTGGTGTGTTTACGGACATATTCAATCAATCCCTATCCCAGTCTGTTGTTCCCACATGCTTCAAGAGGGCCACCATTGTTCCTGTTCCCAAGAAAGCTAAGGTAACTGAGCTAAACGACTACCGCCCCGTAGCACTCACTTCCGTCATCATGAAGTGCTTTGAGAGACGAGTCAAGGACCATATCACCTCCACCCTACCTGACACCCTAGACCCACTCCAATTTGCTTACCGCCCAAATAGGTCCACAGACGATGCAATCTCAACCACACTGCACACTGCCCTAACCCATCTGGACAAGAGGAATACCTATGTGAGAATGCTGTTCATCGACTACAGCTCGGCATTTAACACCATAGTGCCCTCCAAGCTCGTCATCAAGCTCGAGACCCTGGGTCTCGACCCCGCCCTGTGCAACTGGGTACTGGACTTCCTGGCGGGCCGCCCCCAGGCGGGGCCCCAACACTGGTGCCCCACAAGGGTGCGTCCTGAGCCCTCTCCTGTACTCCCTGTTCACCCACGACTGCGTGGCCACGCACGCCTCCAACTCAATCATCAAGTTTGCGGACGACACAACAGTGGTAGGCTTGATTACCAACAACGACGAGACGGCCTACAGGGAGGAGGTGAGGGCCCTCGGAGTGTGGTGTCAGGAAAATAACCTCACACTCAATGTCAGCAAAACTAAGGAGATGATTGTGGACTTCAGGAAACAGCAGAGGGAACACCCCCCTATCCACATCGATGGAACAGTAGTGGAGAGGGTAGTAAGTTTTAAGTTCCTCGGCGTACACATCACAGACAAACTGAATTGGTCCACCCACACAG
>NW_027258804.1:25000-40000 GCF_045791955.1 Oncorhynchus clarkii lewisi | reverse complement strand
CCAAGCCCAACTGGGCCCAGATATTATACATTGGGTTAGGGCTCTGCTTACCCGACCCAGATATTATACATTGGGTTAGGGTTCTGCTTACCCGACCCAAGCCCGACTGGGCCCAGATATTATACATTGGGTTAGGGCTCGGGTATCACTAAATTCATCACTAACATTTTGAAGCTCATTTGCTCGTGCTCTGCTGCTCAGTACAGTCAATCTTATCTGACTAAGATCATAGTGTGGTGTCAGAAGTGCTTCACAGAAAGAAGATTATTTCACAGAAAAGCATCATGTTCCTTGATTTTTAGAGTGATGAAATGTAGCTTCCAGCTCACTGCTCTCTCCTGCCTCTTCATTGAGGAGCTGTTGCTATGGATACTCACAGACTGAGAGCGCCATGAGCAGAGAGCACACAGAGCGAGCTGAGTGCAGGGAGCGAGTGGATTTACTCAAATATTTCGGGTTTTGGGCAGGGCCGGGCCTTAAAATTGGCAGAAGCAATCACGCCTGGGTAGGGCTTAATATTCACGGCTCTAGTGTGCGTGTGTGTGTGTATGTGTGTGTGTGTGTGTGTGTGTGTGTGTGTCCCACTTACCTGCTGGTTCTCGTCATATGTCTCTCCCTCCTGCTGATCTCCCTGTGGCTCTCCTTCCATGGCCTCCTGCCCATACTCCTCAGGCTGTGGACACACACACACACACACACACACACACACACACATACACATATACACACACACACACACACACACACACACACACACACACACACACAGAGACAATTGTAAAACAAAACGAACACACGTCCTATTTCACCACCACACTACTTTTCATTTTACAAACAAGGAAATAGATAAATAGTAAACTGTTAGGGAGAGATAGTCCAGTACAGGAGGCAGGAAACACAGTGTAAGTGCTTTGGACTCCTGATGATAATGGGATAATATGGACTACAAAGGGAAGCACATCCGAGAGCTGCTTAGTGACACGAGCCTGCCAGACGAGATAAACTACTTCTATGCTCGTTTCGAGGCAAGCAACACTGAAGCATGCATGAGAGCATCAGCTGTTCCGGACGACTGTGTGATCGCACTCTCCATAGGTCGATGTGAGTAAGACCTTTACTTAGGTCGACATTCACAAGGCCTCAGGGTCAGACGGATTACCAGGACGTGTACTCCGAGCATGCGCTGACCAACTGGCAAGTGTCTTCACTGACATGTTCAAGCTCTCCCTGACCGAGTCTGTAATACCTACATGTTTTAAGCAGCAGACCATCATAGTCCCTAGAACACCTACAGTGAGGGAAACAAGTATTTGATCATGCTGATTTTGTACGTTTGCCCACTGACAAAGAAATGATCCGTCTGTAATTTAAATGGTAGGTTTATTTGAACAGTGAAAGACAGAATAACAACAAAAAAAATCTAGAAAAACGCATGTCTAAAATGTTATAAATTGATTTGCATTTTAATGAGGGGAATAAGTATTTGACCCCTCTGCAAAACATGACTTAGTTCTTGGTAGCAAAACCCTTGTTGGCAATCACAGAGGTCAGACGTTTCTTGTAGTTGGTCACCAGGTTTGCACACATTTCAGGAGGGATTTTGTCCCACTCCTCTTTGCAGATCTTCTCCAAGTCATTAAGGTTTTAAGGCTGGCATTTGGCAACTCGAACCTTCAGCTCCCTCCACAGATTTTCTATGGGATTAAGCCATGGTGGGTGTCTTGTCCAAAAGCCATGTTTCAGAACTAGGCAGATCATATTACAGTTATGAGAGTCCCGTTGACAGCAAATCCACAATCAGAGATCATACATCTCATTATCAAGAGACTATACATCGGCCAATAGAACGGAGGGAGGAGGTGGCTTCCCCTCTTCTACCTTTTTCCCCCCCAGACCGTTTCCTGTTGGATAGCCCAAAACATTGGGTCGGAATTACACAAAGAGACCAGAACTCGGTTGAACTCGGTTAAACTCGGTTGAAGTTGAATTCGGAATTGAAGTTAGTAACTGCCGATCTGATGTTCAAAAGTTCTTGTCGATCATAAAAAAATTATAAGGGGATACATTTAATGCAAGAAAAGATAAACGCCAAAATAGCAAAGTTGGGTCAGAGCTTGTAAGACAGCAGACATACAGTACCACAGAGTTGGGTCAGAGCTTGTAAGACAGCAGACATACAGTACCACAGAGTTGGGTCAGAGCTTGTAAGACAGCAGACATACAGTACCACAGAGTTGGGTCAGAGCTTGTAAGACAGCAGACATACAGTACCACAGAGTTGGGTCAGAGCTTGTAAGACAGCAGACATACAGTAACACAGAGTTGGGTCAGAGCTTGCAAGACAGCAGACATACAGTACCACAGAGTTGGGTCAGAGCTTGTAAGACAGCAGACATACAGTACCACAGAAATGGGTCAGAGCTTGCAAGACAGCAGACATACAGTACCACACCATTGCTAATAGATCATATCGTTCAAGAGAAAATTGCCAAATTAATGAAAAAAGAACAATGAGATTATTTTTAATTCACTCCATTTGACTTAATGGACCCTAGACTCTATGGGGGTGTTAATAATGGACCCTAGACTCTATGGGGGTGTTAATGAAGCCTAGACTCTATGGGGGTGTTAATAATGGACCCTAGACTCTATGGGGGTGTTAATAATGAACCCTAGACTCTATGGGGGTCTTAATGGACCCTAGACTCTATGGGGGGTGTTAATAATGAACCCTAGACTCTATGGGGTCTTAATGAACCCTAGACTCTATGGGGGTGTTAATGGACCCTAGACTCTATGGGGGTGTTAATGAACCCTAGACTCTATGGGGGTGTTAATGAACCCTAGACTCTATGGGGGTCTTAATGGACCCTAGATTCAATAGGGTTCTTAATGAACCCTAGACTCTATGGGGGTCTTAATGGACCCTAGACTCTATGGGGGTGTTAATGGACCCTAGATTCTATAGGGTTCTTAATGAACCCTAGACTCTATGGGGGGAATTCTGACCTGAGTTAATCGACCGTAAATTGAACTTTTCTCTCTGTGCGTATTCTGACCTTGAACTTGAGAATAGCATGGTGTTCATGCTGTTCAGCTGCTTTTTGTTGGGGTCGGAGATCAGATACATGAAGGTGTGTCTACAGATACGTCGTATTCAGACCATGACTTATTCCCTCATAATTCCACCACCTTTACACACCATGAAACCATGAATAAGATCTGACGATCCTGCTGAAACCATGAATAAGGTCTGACGACCCTGCTGAAACCATGAATAAGGTCTGACGACCCTGCTGAAACCATGAATAAGGACTGACGACCCTGCTGAAACCATGAATAAGGTCTGACGACCCTGCTGAAACCATGAATAAGGTCTGACGACCCTGCTGAAACCATGAATAAGGTCTGACGACCCTGCTGAAACCATGAATAAGGGCTGACGACCCTGCTGAAACCATGAATAAGGTCTAATGACCCTGCTGAAACCACAAATAAGGTCTAATGACCCTGCTGAAACCATGAATAAGGTATGACGACCCTGCTGAAACCATGAATAAGGGCTGACGACCCTGCTGAAACCATGAATAAGGGCTGATGACCCTGCTGAAACCACAAATAAGGTCTAATGACCCTGCTGAAACCATGAATAAGGTCTAATGACCCTGCTGAAACCATGAATAAGGACTGACGACCCTGCTGAAACCATGAATAAGGGCTGATGACCCTGCTGAAACCACGAATAAGGTCTGAACACCCTGCTGAAACCATGAATAAGGACTGACGACCCTGCTGAAACCATGAATAAGGTCTGACGACCCTGCTGAAACCATGAATAAGGTGTAACGACCCTGCTGAAACCATGAATAAGAGCTGACGACCCTGCTGAAACCATGAATAAGGTCTAACGACCCTGCTGAAACCATGAATAAGGGCTGACGACCCTGCTGAAACCATGAATAAGGTCTAACGACCCTGCTGAAACCATGAATAAGGTCTGACGACCCTGCTGAAACCATGAATAAGGACTGACGACCCTGCTGAAACCACTAATAAGGTCTGATGACCCTGCTGAAACCACGAATAAGGTCTGATGACCCTGCTGAAACCACGAATAAGGTCTGATGACCCTGCTGAAACCACGAATAAGGTCTGATGACCCTGCTGAAACCATGAATAAGGGCTGACGACCCTGCTGAAACCATGAATAAGGTCTAACGACCCTGCTGAAACCATGAATAAGGGCTGACGACCCTGCTGAAACCATGAATAAGGTCTAACGACCCTGCTGAAACCATGAATAAGGGCTGACGACCCTGCTGAAACCATGAATAAGGTCTAACAACCCTGCTGAAACCATGAATAAGGTCTGACAACCCTGCTGAAACCATGAATAAGGTCTAACGACCCTGCTGAAATCATGAATAAGGACTGACGACCCTGCTGAAACCATGAATAAGGGCTGATGACCCTGCTGAAACCACGAATAAGGTCTGATGACCCTGTTGAAACCATGAATAAGGGCTGACGACCCTGCTGAAACCATGAATAAGGTCTAACGACCCTGCTGAAACCATGAATAAGGTCTAACTACCCTGCTGAAACCATGAATAAGGGCTGACGACCCTGCTGAAACCATGAATAAGGTCTAACGACCCTGCTGAAACCATGAATAAGGTCTAACGACCCTGCTGAAACCATGAATAAGGGCTGACGACCCTGCTGAAACCATGAATGAGGTCTAACGACCCTGCTGAAACCATGAATAAGGGCTGACGACCTTGCTGAAACCATTAATAAGGTCTAACGACCTTGCCGATTCCAAGTGGAACAACATCTACTTTATTTTTCCTGATAGAAATAACATCCTTCTCCATACACTGTCATTTAGAACTATTGATTAGAGCTATTGATTAGAGCTATTGATTAGATATATTGATTAGAGCTATTGATTACAGCTATTGATTAGAGCTATTGATTAGAGCTTTTGATTAAAGCTATTGATTAAAGCTATTGATTAGAGCTATTGATTAGAGCTATTGATTAGAGCTATTGATTAGAGCTATTGATTAGAGCTATTGATTAAAGCTATTGATTAGAGCTATTGATTAGAGCTATTGATTAGAGCTGGGTGAATGAGGAAGCTGTTTGGATAAGGGCATTGTAAATATAAAGGAACATCAATCTAGAATCTCACCTTATGATAACAGCATGCTATTCACCAGCTATTCGTACTGTAATACCACAGGGGCTGGAGATATTCTAAAGTGATATAGGGGCTGGTGATAGTCTATAGTGATATAGGGGCTGGTGATAGTCTATAGTGATATAGGGGCTG
This sequence comes from Oncorhynchus clarkii lewisi, assembly GCF_045791955.1. Taxonomy (NCBI): domain Eukaryota; kingdom Metazoa; phylum Chordata; class Actinopteri; order Salmoniformes; family Salmonidae; genus Oncorhynchus; species Oncorhynchus clarkii. The sequence goes on along the minus strand of NW_027258804.1, from coordinate 34,662 downwards.
GTGAGTGTGTCTGAGTGTGTGTGAGTGTGTGTGTGTGTGTGTGTGTGTGTGTGTGTGTGTGTGTGTGTGTGTGTGTGTGTGTGTGTGTGTGTTAGTCGTACGTTCATGTCAGATGGGAACTCGTCCTTCTTCCCCAGGCCGGTGGCTGCAGCGATATTCCCCATGGCTCCACCAGCAAGGTCCTTCGCTGCATCATCACACACACACATTAACATACACACATTAACACACACACACACATCATCACACACACACATTAAAACACACACACACATCATCACACACACACATTAACATACACACATTAACACACACACACACATCATCACACACACACACATTAACACACACACATTAACACACACACACACATCATCACACACACACATTAACACACACACCATCACACAAACACATTATTAACACACACACATTAAAGCACATACACTGATGTTGTTGTTCTCTAGTACACTAGCCTCTAAGATGTTATATCTTTACCAGTCTAATCCTGCTTGGTTTGTTGTCCTAGTTGGACTCGAAGGCATTTTAAACTGTATCTTTACCAGTCTAATCCTGTTTGGTTTGTGCACCAGAAGCAGGTCAAACTTGTTTTCTGATCCAGGCTAACTTTATTGAAACTTGGAAGAGACTAAGTATCTTGTGATACTGTACCACTGATGTCAATGTCTGAACTAGAGACTTAACAGTACACTCACCTGAACCAACACCATCTTTGGCCTTGGTGCCTGAAAAGAGAGAAAAATAGAAAGTTACTTATGTTACTTCATTAAAATATCCCTCCATTATCACACAGTGTGTCTTTACTACATTAAAATGCTACATTACCCCACCATTATTAAACACGTTTTACTACCTTCCAATCCTACATTACCATACATAAATGAGGCATTATCACGCTCAATAGAGTTACCAGCATATTCCTCTTTACTACACAGACAGTAAATGAGGCATTACCGTATAAACAAACCTCTAATGCCTTACTAGACAGAGAGTAAATGAGGCATTACCGTATAAACAAACCTCTAATGCCTTACTACACAGACAGTAAATGAGGCATTACCGTATAAACAAACCTCTAATGCCTTACTACACAGACAGTATATGAGGCATTACCGTATAAACAAACCTCTAATGCCTAACTAGACAGACAGTAAATGAGGCATTACCGTATAAACAAACCTCTAATGCCTTACTACACAGACAGTATATGAGGCATTACCGTATAAACAAACCTCTAATGCCTTACTACACAGACAGTAAATGAGAAATTACCATATAAACAAACCTCTAATGTCTTACTAGACAGACAGTAAATGAGGCATTACCATATAAACAAACCCCTAATGCCTTACTAGACAGACAGTAAATGAGGCATTACCGTATAAACAAACCTCTAATGCCTTACTACACAGACAGTAAATGATGCATTACCGTATAAACAAACCTCTAATGTCTTACTAGACAGACAGTAAATGAGGCATTACCATATAAACAAACCCCTAATGCCTTACTAGACAGACAGTAAATTAGGCATTACCATATAAACAAACCTCTAATGCCTTACTACACAGACAGTAAATGAGGCATTACCGTATAAACAAACCTGTAATGGCGTGCTAGACAGACAGACAGACAGACAGACCAGTCAGTCAGAGACCAGACAGACAGGTGAGTGACGGTACTCTAGTGACGAGGATGAGCTGAGCGAAGAGCACCCAGAGTCGTGATGTAGAGAGAGAGAGAGAGAGACAGAGTTTGGGTTAACTTCAGAGCTAGGAGCCATCAGAGCTAGGAGCCATCAGAGCTAGGTGCCATTAGAGCTAGGAGCCATCAGAGCTAGGAGCCGTCAGAGCTTGGAGCCATTAGAGCTAGGAGCCATCAGAGCTTGGAGCCATCAGAGCAAAGAGCCATCAGAGATAGGAGCCATCAGAGCTAGGAGCCATCAGAGCAAAGAGCCATCAGAGCTAGAAGCCATCAGAGCTAGGAGCCATCAGAGCAAAGAGCCATCAGAGCTAGGAGCCATCAGAGCTAGGAGCCATCAGAGCTAGGAGCCATCAGAGCTAGGAGCCATCAGAGCAAAGAGCCATAAGAGCTAGGAGCCATCAGAGTTTGGAGCCATCAGAGCTAGGAGCCATCAGAGCAAAGAGCCATCAGAGCTAGGAGCCATCAGAGCAAAGAGCCATCAGAGCTAGGAGCCATCAGAGCAAAGAGCCATCAGAGCTAGGAGCCATCAGAGCTAGGAGCCATCAGAGCTAGGAGCCATCAGAGCTAGGAGCCATCAGAGCAAGAAGCCATCAGAGCTAGGAGCCATCAGAGCTAGGAGCCATCAGAGCAAGGAGCCATCAGAGCTAGGAGCCATCAGAGCTAGGAGCCATCAGAGCTTGGAGCCATCAGAGCTAGGAGCCATCAGAGCTAGGAGACATCAGAGCTAGGAGCCATCAGAGCTAGGAGCCATCAGAGCAAAGAGCCATAAGAGCTAGGAGCCATCAGAGCAAAGAGCCATCAGAGCTAGGAGCCATCAGAGCAAAGAGCCATCAGAGCTAGGAGCCATCAGAGCTAGGAGCCATCAGAGCTAGAAGCCATCAGAGCAAAGAGCCATCAGAGCTAGAAGCCATCAGAGCTAGGAGCCATCAGAGCTAGGAGCCTTCAGAGCTAGGAGCCATCAGAGCTAGGAGCCATCAGAGCAAGAAGCCATCAGAGCTTGGAGCCATCAGAGCTAGGAGCCATCAGAGCAAATAGCCATCAGAGCTAGGAGCCATCAGAGCTAGGAGCCATTAGAGCTAGGAGCCATCAGAGCTAGGAGCCGTCAGAGCTTGGAGCCATCAGAGCTAGGAGCCATCAGAGCTTGGAGCCATCAGAGCTTGGAGCCATCAGAGCTAGGAGTCATCAGAGCTAGGAGACATCAGAGCAAAGAGACATCAGAGCTAGGAGCCATCAGAGCAAAGAGCCATCAGAGCTAGGAGCCATCAGAGCTAGGAGCCATCAGAGCTAGGAGCCATCAGAGCTAGGAGCCATCAAAGCAAAGAGCCATCAGAGCAAAGAGCCATCAGGGCTAGGAGCCATCAGAGCTAGGAGCCATCAGAGCAAAGAGCCATCAGAGCTAGGAGCCATCAGAGCAAGAAGCCATCAGAGCTTGGAGCCATCAGAGCTAGGAGCCATCAGAGCAAAGAGCCATCAGAGCTAGGAGCCATCAGAGCTAGGAGCCATTAGAGCTAGGAGCCATCAGAGCTAGGAGCCATCAGAGCTAGGAGCCATTAGAGCTAGGAGCCATCAGAGCTTGGAGCCATCAGAGCTTGGAGCCATCAGAGCTAGGAGTCATCAGAGCTAGGAGACATCAGAGCAAAGAGCCATCAGAGCTAGGAGCCATCAGAGAAAAGAGCCATCAGAGCTAGGAGCCATCAGAGCTTGGAGCCATCAGAGCTAGGAGCCATCAAAGCAAAGAGCCATCAGAGCAAAGAGCCATCAGGGCTAGGAGCCATCAGAGCTAGGAGCCATCAGAGCAAAGAGCCATCAGAGCTAGGAGCCATCAGAGCAAAGAGCCATAAGCTAGGAGCCATCAGAGTTTGGAGCCATCAGAGCTTTGAGCCATCAGAGCAAAGAGACATCAGAGCTAGGAGCCATCAGAGCTAGGAGCCATCAGAGCTAGGAGCCATCAGAGCTAGAAGCCATCAGAGCTAGGAGCCATCAGAGCTAGGAGCCATCAGAGCTAGGAGCCATCAGAGCTAGAAGCCATCAGAGCTAGGAGCCATCAGAGCTAGGAGCCATCAGAGCAAAGAGCCATCAGAGCTAGGAGCCATCAGAGCAAAGAGCCATAAGCTAGGAGCCATCAGAGTTTGGAGCCATCAGAGCTAGGAGCCATCAGAGCAAAGAGACATCAGAGCTAGGAGCCATCAGAGCTAGGAGCCATCAGAGCTAGGAGCCATCAGAGCAAAGAGCCATCAGAGCTAGGAGCCATCAGAGCTAGGAGCCATTAGAGCTAGGAGCCATCAGAGCTTGGAGCCATCAGAGCTTGGAGCCATCAGAGCTAGGAGTCATCAGAGCTAGGAGACAACAGAGCTAGGAGCCATCAGAGCTTGGAGCCATCAGAGCTTGGAGCCATCAGAGCTAGGAGTCATCAGAGCTAGGAGACATCAGAGCTAGGAGCCATCAGAGCTAGGAGCCATCAGAGCAAAGAGCCATCAGAGCTAGGAGCCATCAGAGCAAAGAGCCATCAGAGCTAGGAGCCATCAGAGCAAAGAGACATCATAGCTAGGAGCCATTGGAGCAAAGTGCCATCAGAGCTATGAGCCATCAGAGCTAGGAGCCATCAGAGCTAGGAGCCATCAGAGCTTGGAGCCATCAGAGCTAGGAGCCATCAAAGCAAAGAGCCATCAGAGCAAGGAGCCATCAGGGCTAGGAGCCATCAGAGCTAGGAGCCATCAGAGCAAAGAGCCATCAGAGCTAGGAGCCATCAGAGCAAGAAGCCATCAGAGCTTGGAGCCATAAGAGCTAGGAGCCATCAGAGCAAAGAGCCATCAGAGCTAGGAGCCATCAGAGCTAGGAGCCATTAGAGCTAGGAGCCATCAGAGCTAGGAGCCATCAGAGCTTGGAGCCATCAGAGCTAGGAGCCATCAGAGCTTGGAGCCATCAGAGCTTGGAGCCATCAGAGCTAGGAGTCATCAGAGCTAGGAGACATCAGAGCTAGGAGCCATCAGAGCTAGGAGCCATCAGAGCAAAGAGCCATAAGAGCTAGGAGCCATCAGAGTTTGGAGCCATCAGAGCTAGGAGCCATCAGAGCAAAGAGCCATCAGAGCTAGGAGCCATCAGAGCAAAGAGCCATCAGAGCTAGGAGCCATCAGAGCTAGGAGCCATCAGAGCTAGGAGCCATCAGAGCAAAGAGACATCAGAGCTAGAAGCCATCAGAGCTAGGAGCCATCAGAGCTAGGAGCCTTCAGAGCTAGGAGCCATCAGAGCTAGGAGCCATCAGAGCACGAAGCCATCAGAGCTTGGAGCCATCAGAGCTAGGAGCCATCAGAGCAAAGAGCCATCAGAGCTAGGAGCCATCAGAGCTAGGAGCCATTAGAGCTAGGAGCCATCAGAGCTAGGAGCCGTCAGAGCTTGGAGCCATCAGAGCTAGGAGCCATCAGAGCTTGGAGCCATCAGAGCTTGGAGCCATCAGAGCTAGGAGTCATCAGAGCTAGGAGACATCAGAGCAAAGAGCCATCAGAGCTAGGAGCCATCAGAGCAAAGAGCCATCAGAGCTAGGAGCCATCAGAGCTAGGAGCCATCAGAGCTAGGAGCCATCAGAGCTTGGAGCCATCAGAGCTAGGAGCCATCAAAGCAAAGAGCCATCAGAGCTAGGTGTCATCAGAGCAAAGAGCCATCAGGGCTAGGAGCCATCAGAGCTAGGAGCCATCAGAGCAAAGAGCCATCAGAGCTAGGAGTCATCAGAGCTAGGAGACATCAGAGCAAAGAGCCATCAGAGCTAGGAGCCATCAGAGCAAAGAGCCATCAGAGCTAGGAGCCATCAGAGCTAGGAGCCATCAGAGCAAGAAGCCATCAGAGCTTGGAGCCATCAGAGCTAGGAGCCATCAGAGCTAGGAGCCATTAGAGCTAGGAGCCATCAGAGCTAGGAGCCGTCAGAGCTTGGAGCCATCAGAGCTAGAAGCCATCAGAGCTTGGAGTCATCAGAGCTTGGAGCCATCAGAGCTAGGAGTCATCAGAGCTAGGAGACATCAGAGCAAAGAGCCATCAGAGCTAGGAGCCATCAGAGCTTGGAGCCATCAGAGCTAGGAGCCATCAGAGCTAGGAGCCATCAGAGCTAGGAGCCATCAGAGCTTGGAGCCATCAGAGCTAGGAGCCATCAAAGCAAAGAGCCATCAGAGCAAAGAGCCATCAGGGCTAGGAGCCATCAGAGCTAGGAGCCATCAGAGCAAAGAGCCATCAGGGGCTAGGAGCCATCAGAGCTAGGAGCCATCAGAGCAAAGAGCCATCAGAGCTAGGAGCCATCAGAGCAAAGAGCCATCAGAGCTAGGAGCCAGCAGAGCTAGGAGCCATCAGAGCAAAGAGCCATCAGAGCTAGGTGCCATCAGAGCAAGAAGCCATCAGAGCTTGGAGCCATCAGAGCTAGGAGCCATCAGAGCTAGGAGCCATCAGAGCTAGGAGCCATCAGAGCTTGGAGCCATCAGAGCTAGGAGCCATCAAAGCAAAGAGCCATCAGAGCAAAGAGCCATCAGGGCTAGGAGCCATCAGAGCTAGGAGCCATCAGAGCTTGGAGCCATCAGAGCTAGGTGCCATCAGAGCAAGAAGCCATCAGAGCTTGGAGCCATCAGAGCTAGGAGCCATCAGAGCAAAGAGCCATCAGAGCTAGGAGCCATCAGAGCTAGGAGCCATTAGAGCTAGGAGCCATCAGAGCTAGGAGCCGTCAGAGCTTGGAGCCATCAGAGCTAGGAGCCATCAGAGCTTGGAGCCATCAGAGCTTGGAGCCATCAGAGCTAGGAGTCATCAGAGCTAGGAGACATCAGAGCAAAGAGCCATCAGAGCTAGGAGCCATCAGAGCAAAGAGCCATCAGAGCTAGGAGCCATCAGAGCTAGGAGCCATCAGAGCAAGAAGCCATCAGAGCTTGGAGCCATCAGAGCTAGGAGCCATCAGAGCTAGGAGCCATTAGAGCTAGGAGCCATCAGAGCTAGGAGCCGTCAGAGCTTGGAGCCATCAGAGCTAGAAGCCATCAGAGCTTGGAGCCATCAGAGCTTGGAGCCATCAGAGCTAGGAGTCATCAGAGCTAGGAGACATCAGAGCAAAGAGCCATCAGAGCTAGGAGCCATCAGAGCTTGGAGCCATCAGAGCTAGGAGCCATCAGAGCTAGGAGCCATCAGAGCTAGGAGCCATCAGAGCTTGGAGCCATCAGAGCTAGGAGCCATCAAAGCAAAGAGCCATCAGAGCAAAGAGCCATCAGGGCTAGGAGCCATCAGAGCTAGGAGCCATCAGAGCAAAGAGCCATCAGAGCTAGGAGCCATCAGAGCAAAGAGCCATAAGCTAGGAGCCATCAGAGTTTGGAGCCATCAGAGCTAGGAGCCATCAGAGCAAAGAGACATCAGAGCTAGGAGCCATCAGAGCTAGGAGCCATCAGAGCTAGGAGCCATCAGAGCTAGAAGCCATCAGAGCTAGGAGCCATCAGAGCTAGAAGCCATCAGAGCTAGGAGCCATCAGAGCTAGAAGCCATCAGAGCTAGGAGCCATCAGAGCTAGGAGCCATCAGAGCTAGTAGCCATCAGAGCAAGAAGCCATCAGAGCTTGGAGCCATCAGAGCTAGGAGCCATCAGAGCAAAGAGCCATCAGAGCTAGGAGCCATCAGAGCTAGGAGCCATCAGAGCTAGGAGCCATCAGAGCAAAGAGACATCAGAGCTAGGAGCCATCAGAGCTAGGAGCCATCAGAGCAAAGAGCCATCAGAGCTAGGAGCCATAAGAGCAAAGAGCCATCAGAGCTAGAAGCCATCAGAGCTTGGAGCCATCAGAGCTAGGAGCCATCAAAGCAAAGAGCCATCAGAGCTAGGAGCCATCAGAGCTAGGAGCCATCAGAGCTAGGAGCCATCAGAGCAAAGAGCCATCAGAGCTAGGAGCCATCAGAGCTAGGAGCCATCAGAGCTAGGAGCCATCAGAGCAAAGAGCCATCAGAGCTAGGAGCCATCAGAGCAAAGAGCCATCAGAGCAAAGAGCCATCAGAGCAAAGAGCCATCAGAGCTAGGAGCCATCAGAGCAAAGAGCCATCAGAGCTAGGAGCCATCAGAGCAAAGAGCCATCAGAGCTAGGAGCCATCAGAGCTAGGAGCCATCAGAGCTAGGAGCCATCAGAGCAAAGAGCCATCAGAGCTAGGAGCCATCAGAGCAAAGAGCCATCAGAGCAAAGAGCCATCAGGGGCTAGGAGCCATCAGAGCTAGGAGCCATCAGAGCAAAGAGCCATCAGAGCTAGGAGCCATCAGAGCAAAGAGCCATCAGAGCTAGGAGCCAGCAGAGTTTGGAGCCATCAGAGCTAGGAGCCATCAGAGCAAAGAGCCATCAGAGCTAGGAGACATCAGAGCAAAGAGCCATCAGAGCTAGGAGCCATCAGAGCAAAGAGCCATCAGAGCTAGGAGCCATCAGAGCAAATAGCCATCAGAGCTAGAAGCCATCAGAGCTTGGAGCCATCAGAGCAAAGAGCCATCAGAGCAAAGAGCCATCAGAGCAAGGAGCCATCAGAGCAAAGAGCCATCAGAGCAAGGAGCCATCAGAGCAAAGAGCCATCAGAGCTAGGAGCCATCAGAGCAAAGAGCCATCAGAGCTAGGAGCCATCAGAGCAAAGAGACATCATAGCTAGGAGCCATTGGAGCAAAGTGCCATCAGAGCTATGAGCCATCAGAGGTAGGAGCCATCAGAGCTAGGAGCCATCTGGAGTAAGGTACAGTACATTCATTCTCATTCTAGAGGTAGAAAATTGAAGCATCTGAGCAGTCTGTTTTATCCATTCCTTCCACAATACATTATTTAGATGAATAATTCACTAATGTATGTGGAACTGTTCAAGAACGGTCCATATTTCTCTGGAGGGTGTTTACTAACATGGCTGCCATGGAACTACTGCATGTGATGTCATTTAGAATGCTCTTTGATTGGTTGAAAACCACAATGACCAAACAAACTCGTTGGCTCATGCCAAATGCCACATTATTCACTAAAAAATCCTATGGGTCCTATGGGCCCTGGTCAAAAGTAGTGCACTAAATAGGGAATAGGGAGCCAACCCTGGTCAAACGTAGTGCACTAAATAGGGAATAGGGTGCCATTTGGGATGAAAATATCTAGGGATAGACAGGCCTCATTCACTACAGGAACACCACAACCCCACCAGCTATCTGAAGGGTTGTAAAGACCTCTAGCTCTGATCAGTCTCCCCCATCAGCCTGTCTACTGCCCTGTCATATCTTCCCTTACTGTCACCTGTCTATCTGCTGATCTGTCATAACATCCATTACTGCCCCCTGTCTATCTGCTGATCTGTCAAAACATCCATTACTGCCCCCTGTCTATCTGTTGCCCCGTGAGAACATCCCTTACTGTCCTCTACTGCCCCCTGTCTATCTGTTGCCCCATGAGAACATCCCTGCCCTGTGAGAACATCCCTTACTGCCCCCTACTGCCCCCTGTCTATCTGTTGCCAGTGCGAACATCCCTTAATGCCCCCTGTCTATCTGTTGCCTCGTGAGAACATCCCCTACTGCCCCCTGTCTATCTGTTGCCCCGTGAGAACATCCCCTACTGCCCCCTGTCTATCTGTTGCCCCGTGAGAACATCCCCTACTGCCCCCTGTCTATCTGTTGCCCCGTGAGAACATCCCCTACTGCCCCCTGTCTATCTGCTGCCCCGTGAAAACATTCCTTACTGCCCCCTGTCTATCTGCTGCACGTGAGAACATCCCCTACTGCCCCCTGTCTATCTGCTGCCCCGTGAGAACATCCTCTACTGCCCCCTGTCTATCTGCTGAACTGTCATAACATCCATCACTACCCCCTGTCTATCTGTTGCCCCATGAGAACATCCCTGCCCCGTGAGAACATCCCTTACTGCCCCCTACTGCCCCCTGTCTATCTGTTGCCAGTGCGAACATCCCTTAATGCCCCCTGTCTATC
>NW_027258804.1:0-20000 GCF_045791955.1 Oncorhynchus clarkii lewisi | reverse complement strand
TTGTATTCATCATTTCACTGTGAGGTCCACCTACACCTGTTGTATTCATCATTTCACTGTGAGGTCTACTACACCTGTTGTATTCATCATTTCACTGTGAGGTCCACCTACACCTGTTGTATTCATCATTTCACTGTAAGGTCTACTACACCTGTTGTATTCATCATTTCACTGTGAGGTCTACTACACCTGTTGTATTCAGCATTTCACTGTAAGGTCTACTACACCTGTTGTATTCATCATTTCACTGTGAGGTCCACCTACACCTGTTGTATTCAGCATTTCACTGTGAGGTCCACCTACACCTGTTGTATTCAGCATTTCACTGTGAGGTCCACCTACACCTGTTGTATTCAGCATTTCACTGTAAGGTCTACTACACCTGTTGTAGTCAGCATTTCACTGTGAGGTCTACTACACCTGTTGTATTCAGCATTTCACTGTGAGGTCTACTACATCTGTTGTATTCAGCATTTCACTGTGAGGTCTACTACACCTGTTGTATTCAGCATTTCACTGTAAGGTCTACTACACCTGTTGTATTCAGCATTTCACTGTAAGGTCTACTACACCTGTTGTATTCAGCATTACACTGTAAGGTCTACTACACCTGTTGTATTCAGCATTTCACTGTAAGGTCTACTACACATGTATTGAATTTCAACCACAGATTCAACAACAAAGACCAGGGAGATTTTCAAAACGCCTCATAAAGAAGAAGGGCAGTGATTGGTAGATGGGTAACAGTAGCAAATCAGACATTGAATATCTCTTTAAGCACGCTCAAGTTAATGATTATCTTGTGGATTACAGAGCAGTATTCAGACCACTTGACTTTTTCCACATTTTGTTATTTCTCCACCTTATTCTAAAATGGATTAAATAAAAATAAAAAATCTCAATCAATCTACCTACACACATTACAACATAATGACAAAGCAAAAACAGGTTTTTAGATTTTTTTGCAAATGTATTACAAATAAAAAACAGAAATACCTTTATTTAAATAAGTATTCAGGCCCTTTGCTATGAGACAGGAAATTGAGCTCAGGTGTATCCTGTTTCCATTGATCATCCCAGAGATGTTTCTACAACTTCATTGGAGTCCACTTGTGGTAAATTCAATTGATTGGACATTTGGAAAGGCACACACCTGTCTATATAAGGTCCCACAGTTGACAGTGAATGTCAGAGAAAAAACCAAGCCATGAGGTCGAAATAATTGTCCGTAGAGCTACGAGACAGGATTGTGTCGAGGCACAGATCTGGGGAAGGGTACCAAAACATTTCTGCAGCATTGAATGTCCCCAAGAACACAGTGGCCTCCATCATTCTTAAATGGAAGAAGTTAGGAACCACCAAGACTCTTCCTAGAGCTGACCGCCTGGTCAAACTGAGCAATCGGGGGAGAAGTGCCTTGGTCAGGAGGTGACCAAGAACCCTATGGTCACTCTGACAGAGTTTTAGAGTTCCTCTGTGGAGATGAGAGAACCTTCCAGAAGGACAACCATCTCAGCAACTCCACCAATATGAACTTTGTGGTAGAGTGGCCAATCGGGAGCCAGTCCTCACTAAAAGGCACATGACAGCCCGCTTGGAGTTTGTCAAAAGGCACCTAAAGGACTCTGACCATGAGAAACAAGATTCTCTGGTCTGATGAAATCAAGATTGAACTCTTTGACCTGAATGCCAAGCGTCACATCTGGAGGAAACCTGGCACCATCCCTACGGTGAAGCATGGTGGTGGCAGCATCCCTACGGTGAAGCATGGTGGTGGCAGCATCCCTACGGTGAAGCATGGTGGTGGCAGCATCATGCTGAGGGGATGTTTTTTTTTACACTAGTCAGGATCGAGGCAAAGATGAACGGAGCAAAGTACAGAGAGATCCTTGATGAAAACCTGCTAGGCACACTGTCACGCCCTGGTCTAAGTATTTTGTGTTTTTCTTCATGTATTGGGTCAGGCCAGGGTGTGGCATGGGGTTTTTGTATTGTGGTGTGTTTTGTCTTGGGGTTTTGGTGTGTATGTATTGGGATTGTAGCTAGTGGGGTTATCTAGCAAAGTCTATGGCTGTCTGGAGTGGTTCTCAATCAGAGGCAGGTGTTTATCGTTGTCTCTGATTGGGAACCATATTTAGGCAGCCATATTCTTTGAGTTTGTCGTGGGTGATTGTCCTGAGTGTCTTGATGTCCTTGTTTGATGTTAGTTGACACAAGTATAGGCTGTTTTCGGTTTTCGTTTCGTTTATTGTTTTGTAGTGTTCGTGTTTAGTCGTGTTTACGTTTGTTTAAATAAACATGGATCGCAATCGACACGCTGCAGTTTGGTCTGACTCTCCTTCACTATATGAAAACCGTTACAGAATCACCCACCACCAACGGACCAAGCAGCGTGTTAACAGGCAGGAGCCACAGGAGAGGCAGCAGGAAAAGCAGCAGCTGCAGTGGGAGAGGCTGCACCACCTGGAGAAATGGACATGGGAGGAAGAACTGGACGGTAAAGGACCCTGGGCTCAGCCTGGAGAATATCGCCGCCCCAAGGAAGAACTGGAGGCGGCGAAAGCTGAGAGGCGCAGATATGAGGAGGCAGCACGGCGTAGCGGATGGAAGCCTGAGAATCAGCCCCAAAAATGTATTGGGGGGGGGGCTCAGGGAGAGTGTGGCAGAGTCAGGAGTCAAATCTGAGCCAACTCTCCCTGTTTATCGTGAGGAGCCAAGGAGGAGACCAGAACCAGAGCCGGTGTTGGAGGTGAGCGAAACAGAGACTGTGAAGGAGTTAATGGGGAAGTTGGAGGAGAGAGAAATGAGGGAGTTGCTGTGTTGGTGCTTTTTGCATGGAATTCGCCCGACGGAACGTGTCGGGATTTGATGGCACCTGGGTTAGCGCTCCATACTCGTCCTGAGGTGCGTGTTAGTCGGCTGGTGAAGTCGGTGCCAGCCTCACGCACCAGGCCTCCTGTGCACATCCCTAGCCTTGCACGTCCTGTGCCAACACTGCTCTCAAGATCTCCAGTACGCCTTCACGGTCTAGCCCATCCTGTGCCACCTCCACACTCCAGTCCTCCGGAAGCAGCTCCCCGCACCAGGCTTCCTGTGCGTGTCCTCGATCCAGTACCACCAGTTCCAGCACCACGCACCAGGCCTTCAGTGCGCCTCGCCTGTTTAGCGCAGCCAGAGCCTTTCTCCTCTACAGCGCTGCCGGAGCCTCCCGCCTGTTTAGCGCAGCCAGAGCTTTTCTCCTCTCCTGCGCTGCCGGAGTCTCCCGCCTGTTTAGCGCAGCCAGAGCCTCTCTCCTCTCCTGCGCTGCCGGAGTCTCCCGCCTGTTCAGCGCAGCCAGAGCTGCCAGCCTGCATGGAGCAGCCAGAGCTGCCAGCCTGCATGGAGAAGCCAGAGCTGCCAGCCTGCATGGAGAAGCCAGAGCTGCCAGCCTGCATGGAGCAGCCAGAGCTGCCAGCCTGCATGGAGCAGCCAGAGCTGTCAGTCTGCATGAAGCAGCCAGAGCTGCCAGTCTGCAAGGAGCTGCCAGTCTGCAAGGAGCTGCCAGTCTGCACGGAGCTGCCAGTCTGCACGGAGCTGCCAGTCTGCACGGAGCTGCCAGTCTGCACGGAGCTGCCAGTCTGCACGGAGCTGCCAGTCTGCACGGAGCTGCCAGTCTGTAAGGAGCTGCCAGTCTGCAAGGAGCTGCCATTCTGCACGGAGCCGCCAGAGCTGCCAGTCTGTAAGAAGCCGCCAGAGCTGTCAGCCTACATGGAGCAGCCAGAGCCGCCAGTCAGCATGGAGCAACCAGAGCCGCCAGACAGTATGGAGCAGCCAGATCTTTCAGTCTGCCAGGATCCGCCAGTCAGCCAGACTCTTCCAGATCTGCCAGTCAGCCAGACTCTTCCAGATCTGCCAGTCAGCCAGACTCTTCCAGATCCGCCAGTCAGCCAGACTCTTCCAGATCCGCCAGTCAGCCAGACTCTTCCAGATCCGCCAGTCAGCCAGACTCTTCCAGATCTGCCAGTCAACCAGACTCTTCCAGATCTGCCAGTCAGCCAGACTCTTCCAGATCTGCCAGTCAGCCAGACTCTTCCAGATCTGCCAGTCAACCAGACTCTTCCAGATCTGCCAGTCAACCAGACTCTTCCAGATCTGCCAGTCAATCAGACTCTTCCAGATCTGCCAGTCAATCAGACTCTTCCAGATCTGCCAGTCAACCAGACTCTTCCAGATCCGCCAGTCGGCCAGGATCTGCCAGTCGGCCAGGATCTGCCAGTCGGCCAGGATCCGCCAGTCGGCCAGGATCCGCCAGTCGGCCAGGATCCGCCAGATCTGCCAGTCAGCCAGGATCTGCCAGTCAGCCAGGATCTGCCAGTCAGCCAGGATCTGCTAAAACCACCAGCCAGCCAGGATCTGGTAGATCTACCTACCTGCCTGAGCTTTCTCTCACTCCTGAGCTTTCCCTCACTCCTGAGCTTTCCCTCACTCCTGAGCTTTCCCTCACTCCTGAGCTTTCTCTCACTCCCGAGCTTTCCCTCACTCCTGAGCTTTCTCTCACTCCCGAGCTTTCTCTCACTCCCGAGCTTCCCCTCACTCCCGAGCTTTCTCTCACTCCCGAGCTTTCTCTCACTCCCGAGCTTTCTCTCACTCCCGAGCTTTCTCTCACTCCCGAGCTTTCTCTCACTCCCGAGCTTTCCCTCACTCCTGAGCTTTCTCTCACTCCCGAGCTTTCTCTCACTCCCGAGCTTCCCCTCACTCCCGAGCTTTCTCTCACTCCCGAGCTTTCTCTCACTCCCGAGCTTTCTCTCACTCCCGAGCTTTCTCTCACTCCCGAGCTTTCTCTCACTCCCGAGCTTTCTCTCACTCCCGAGCTTCCCTTCAGTCCCGATCTGCTCCTCAGTCCAGTGGGTTTCTGGGTGAGGACTACTAGGCCATGTTTGGTGGCGAGGGTGGACTATCCAGGGACGCGAGGAGAGGGGACTAAGACATTGACTGAGTGGGTCCCGCGCCGGAGCCGCCACCATGGACAGACGCCCACCCGGACCCTCCCTATTGTTTTGAGGTGCGTTCGGGAGTCCGCACCTTAGGGGGGGGGGGGGGGGGGGGGGGTTCTGTCACGCCCTGGTCTAAGTATTTTGTGTTTTTCTTCATGTATTGGGTCAGGCCAGGGTGTGGCATGGGGTTTTTGTATTGTGGTGTGTTTTGTCTTGGGGTTTTGGTGTGTATGTATTGGGGTTGTAGCTAGTGGGGTTATCTAGCAAAGTCTATGGCTGTCTGGAGTGGTTCTCAATCAGAGGCAGGTGTTTATCGTTGTCTCTGATTGGGAACCATATTTAGGCAGTCATATTCTTTGAGTTTGTCGTGGGTGATTGTCCTGAGTGTCTTGATGTCCTTGTTTGATGTTAGTTGACACAAGTATAGGCTGTTTTCGGTTTTCGTTTCGTTTATTGTTTAGTAGTGTTCGTGTTTAGTCGTGTTTACGTTTGTTTAAATAAACATGGATCGCAATCGACACGCTGCAGTTTGGTCCGACTCTCCTTCACCATATGAAAACCGTTACACACACAGCCAAGACAATGCAGGAGGGGCTCAGGAACAAGTCTCTGAATGTTCTTGAGTGGCCCAGCCAGAGCCCGGACTTGAACCCAATCTATCTGAAAATAGCTGTGCAGCGACGCTCCCCATCCATCCTAGCAGAGCTTGAGAGGATGTGCAGAGAATAATGGGAGAAACTCCCCAAATACAGGTGTGCCAAGCTTGTAGCGTCAAACCCAAGAAGACTCAAGGCTCAACTCTAGGCTGTAATCACTTCCAAAGGTGTTTCAACAAATTACTGAGTATAGGGTATGAATACTTATGTAAATGTAATATTTCAGTAAAAAAAAATATATTTTTTTACATTTGCAAACATTTTGAAAAACCTGTTTTTGCTTTGTCATTATCGGGTATTGTGTGTCGATTGATGAGTTTTTAAACTCTATTTTAGAATAAGGCTGCATTTTAACAGTCAAGGGGTCTGAATACTTTCCGAATGCACTGTAAATCACCCAGGCACATCAAAGATGCAGTTGTCCTTCTGAACTGAACTGTGACAGGGCGGAAACGGCTTAGAGATGTCATCATGAGGCCATCGGTGATTTTAAACTGAGGATGGATTAGCAGTGTTTTAGTGACTCCACAACTCCACGGGTATTGTGTGTAGATTGATGAGGTCAACAACGACCTAAATGACAGAGTGAAAATGATAATGAAAGTATGCAACAAGGCACTAAAGTAATTCTGCAAAAAAAACACGGCAAACATATATACTTTTTGGGCTAAATGTAAAGCCTTATGTTTGGGCCAAATCCAACACAACACGTAACTGTCTCCTCATTTTCAAGCATGGTGGTGGCTGCATCCTGGTATGGGTATGCTTGACATTGGCAAAGACTGGGGAGTTTTTCAGGATGAAAAGAAACAGGATGGCGCTAAGCACAGGCAAAATCCTAGAAGAAAATCTGCTTTACACCAGACACTGGGAGAGGAATTCACATTTCGTCAGAACAATAACCTACAAAACAAAGCCATATCTACACTGGAGTTGCTTACCAAGAAGACAGTGAATACGCCTTAGTGGCCAAATTACAGTTTTGACTTAAATCTGATTGAAAATCTATGACAAGACTTGAACATTGATGTCTAGTCATGATCCCCAACACCTTGAAAGAGTTTGAAGAATTTCTTAAAGAATAGTGGGCAAATATCGCACAATACAGGTGTGTAAAAGCTCTTATGAGACTTACCCAGAAATACTCACAGCTGTAATCATTGCCAAAGTTGTTTCTACCATGTATTGACTCAGGGAGCTGAGAACGTATCTAATGAAGATATATTTATTAGTGTTTAATTTTAAAAAATATTAGCATTTTGTCTTTCATTTTGACATGACACAGTATTGTGTGTAGATTGTTGACAACAACAAAAAAAACACAAATAAAACCATTTTGATCCCACTTTGTAACACAATAACATGTGAAGAAACCCAATGGAGGTGTAGATTTTCTACACTCAGAAAAGAGAGTTCCAAAGGGGTTCTTTGCAGAAGGTTCTACCAAGAACCGTTTTGATCAGAAGAACCCTTTTGGAAGACAAGGGTTCTTTGTAAGGCAAAGGGTTCCACCTAGAACCTTTAACGTCACAAGAACCGTTTTTGGAAGAAAGGGTTCTTTGACGGTTCTTTGGAAGGCAGGAAGGATTATTTGGAAGCCTAGAAGGGTTCTACCAGAGAGCCATCTATAATATTTCCCAGCATGCTCTATTGCAGCGATATGTTCAGAATGGTTTGTTTTACTGTAATATGTGTGATTTTGCATGTACATTGATTGTTTAATTAATGTAACGCTACACATAGACAGATAACATACCGTTTTCAAAATGAATCTGATAGTAATTGGATTTATTGCAAACGTTACTGTTTCAGTTAAAAGATAATTGAGATAGTCTCAGTATTCGATCTTCCCTACCCTGGCAGTCATTCTGAATGCAGGTTACAGGTGATTAACAATTCCACTTATTGGATATCCTAACTCTGGCTGGATTCCAATTGGTATAACACATCACTTTGCAATCCAGCATAGTTCAAATAAAATAAAAAATGTAACCTTTATTTAACTAGACAAGTCAGTTATTTACAATGACGACCTACACCCCGACCAAACCCGGATGACGCTGAGCCAATTGTGAGCCGCCTTACGGGACTCCTAATCACGGCCGGTTATGATACAGCCTGGAATCAAACCAGGGTGTCTGTAGTGTAGTCTCTAGCACTGAGATGCAGTGCCTTAAACTGCTGCGCCACTCGGGAGCCCAAAATCATAATGTGACTTGCAGGTCTGATGTGGCCTGTAAACCAGGAGTTTCCTAACACCACCGTGCTAGTGTATAACTAGTCCCTCAAAGAAAGGCCTGATGATATATGTAATGTATTGTCATAAATAATTAAATGTTCAATGCTAATAAGCCTGGTGGAACTGTTCATAGAACGTTCTAGGAAGAACCCTCCAAAGATAAAATGGTTCTAGGAAGAACCCTCCAAAGATAAAATGGTTCTAGGAAGAACCCTCCAAATATAAAATGGTTCTTGATAGAACCCTTCATAGTGGGACCTAGGCAGAACCATATAAACAGGGGGGTTCTTTGAAGAACCCTACAAAGAGGGTTTTAGATAGAACCCTGTGCAAAGTGTTCTACCCAGCACCAAAAAGGGTTGGCCTATGGGGACAAACCCGAAGAACCCTGTATGGTTCTACTTAGCACCTTTTATTCTAAGAGTGTATATTGGCCACAGTCACAATTGACTTCCTCAGCTGGGACAATATTATTCATGTTCAGTCAGACGCACACCTCAGGAAACCTTGTCATTTACAACATCTGAATCCCCTGGTGAAATATAATGTCACTGCCTTCATTATTGAATATATACCAGTGAGCACACCTTGTTCATTGGTCAATGTGTATCTTTTCCCTGTACAGTATGTTAATATCATAATGCCCTGGATGTAACGTAGACAGCCACAGCCAACATCCTCCTTCCATACATTTGTAGTGCACAATCCACAGTAACCTACATAATGAACCCATAGTAACCTACATAATGAATCCATAGTAACCTATAGAATGAATCCATAGTAACCTACATAATGAACCCATAGTAACCTACATAATGAACCCATAGTAACCTATAGAATGAATCCATAGTAACCTACATAATGAACCCATAGTAACCTACATAATGAACCCATAGTAACCTATAGAATGAACCCATAGTAACCTAGATAATGAACCCATAGTAACCTATAGAATGAACCCATAGTAACCTACATAATGAACCGATAGTAACCTACATAATGAATCCATAGTAACCTATAGAATGAATCCATAGTAACCTATAGAATGAACCCATAGTAACCTATAGAATGAATCCATAGTAACCTACATAATAAACCCATAGTAACCTATAGAATGAACCCATAGTAACCTATAGAATGAATCCATAGTAACCTACATAATGAACCCATAGTGACCTATAGAATGAACCCATAGTAACCTATAGAATGAACCCATAGTAACCTACATAATAAACCCATAGTGACCTACAGAATGAACCCATAGTAACCTATAGAATGAATCCATAGCACAGGCAAAATGCAATGTAGGCAGTGAGGGATCAATTATGCTTTCACTACTACACGCTTCAAAGAGAAGCCATAACATCCTATTAAAAAGGATGACAAAAAGACCCACCCCTATTCCAACCAATCAAGGAAAAGTACATTGTCTCTGGACCTATAGCGTCGCTTTACGAAGCGTTCTAAATGTCAGCGCTCTCAACTCTTATTGGTCGATTTCTGCTGTACATAATAACTTGCTCGCTCGGCAGGCGCTCGTGATGTGCATGCATTAAATTGAAGCCGTGGACGTCACAGATACCGGATTATCCAACAGAGTGATTTCGGTCTAACGTTCTAAAGCTCGGGTCTTACCGATAAACATGGCGCCTTCCTTGGTCTTTTCCGCCGCCAGCGCAGCTCCCTCTTTAGTCTTCTCCGCGGCCATAGCCATGCCGTCTTTAGCTTTGGACAACCCTTTCATGAACACATCCATCTCGACCCTGGTCCTGGAGCTCTGGAGAGATGCAAAAGAACCATGAATCACGTCCCATGTAGTCTATTGTATCGGCCTATAGTCCTATACCGTAGTATTGTGGTAGGCCGAGTACTAGTTACATGCTAACAGAAAGCTACATCTAAAGAAGAAACAAAAGTCCTGAAGCAGAGCGTTGTAATTATGTATGATGAATTATTTTGTATTCGGTAGGGTCCTGGAGATCTGGAGAGGATGGAATGGGATCCCGTTACAACACTGATTGTCAGTAGTTTACCATGCGTTATTATATACAGTTATATGGCACTAGTTACACGGTAATGAATGACTGTTTTTGACGGATTGATTGCGCTGGAGAGAGATGGATAGCCATACCCAATAAAATGATAACTGTCCATGGTGCTGAAAGAGCGCTTTTTAATGACGTATTCTGAATTAGTTTTATTCGGTATTTCTCGGTTATGGACTGTAGTTGATTTATTGGCAGATGAGGAGGATGTTAATAGCTTAACGCATGTAACTAGCTTTCACTGTTTCCCCTTTTCTCTTTCGTGTTTTCTTCTAATACCATAGATGTCACTTTGTGTCTAGGTTTTCATTGGTTGCGATGACGGAAGAATGGGGATTGGAGGAATCCTCCGGTCTCCGTTCACAGTTGGCCTCGATAGCCGAACCTCTCTGCCACAGACCAGTCATTAATAGTAAAGGCCGTTTTTTATTTTTTTCTAGCACCTCCTCCCTTCTCTTTCTCCAAATGTCATGAAATATCCAGAGAGAGCGAGAGAAGGGGAAAAAAAGGTTTATATGAAATTGTTAAATGTGCTCACGGTCATTAATTATTACTTGTAATATTACTCTTAATGTCCGCGCGAGCCGAGGACAAGTCAGGAAGTTGAATTTGAAATAGCGCCTATGTGATCTACCTATTTAACCAAGCGCATTACATACGATATTGCCTAGCCCTACTATTCTATGTGGGGGAAGGGGAGGGAGAAAACTACGTGATGCTCATCACGGGCACCAAGAACAATATGTATTTTGTCAATAAATACGTATATATCTACAGGGAAGAATATGACATAAAACAAATATTTCTATTCATTTTTTTAAATCAAATACACGATTTAATCAATCATTTCGATGTGTTAATATTATAATAATTATTAGGCTACTGTACCTTATAGAGAACGCCCATTCAGGAAATTATGTCTCGTCAATTTTCTCATCAAATGCAACAATTGCTCTTTCGGCCTTTCATCAGGTCTCCGTTTGACACTGATTTAATTCAACGTGTTGGTTATCTATAATTGACACGGATCAGTTACATAATAAACTCAAATATGTGTAGCCTTCAATGATCCCCCCCCCTCACCTATAAAACGTACCGTTATAATGTCGATATTATTTCCATTACAACCTCCTAAATGTTTTTCCTTTCTCTCGACGCCAAACACAAATATCACAATAAAACATCATGAAATCCTCTTACCTTTTCTTTAAGATGACTTGTTTCCTCAAGGTTCTATTACCCAGCTGATTCAAATATCGCCTAGAACGGGAGCTGCTGTCAGTAACTGATCTCTAGGTAGGTGGGCCTTCCTCGGGATTGTCTGTCTGTCGACCAATAGGAAGCGACTGATCACGTAGCCCCCTTTTTTCATTGATCATTCCAACAGCACGACATCAACATCACTATCATCATCATCGTGACCATCAACAATATAGTCTTTACCCCTTTAAAATAGAAAACACATAACATCATTTGTTATTATGAGTATGTGTCTGACAGACAATTAGTCAAAGTAGTATTAGCAACAGCAGTGGTAGTATCAGCAGGCCTGCCAATTATACGATGGTAATCAATGTTCTGAAAATGTTCTCTAACTGAAAAATGTTCTCTACCTGAAAATGTTCTCTAACTGAAAATGTTCTCTAACTGAAAATGTTCTCTTAACTGAAAATGTTTTTTAACTGAAAAATGTTCTCTAACTGAAAATGTTCTCTAACTGAAAATGTTCTCTAACTGAAAATGTTCTCTTACTGAAAATGTTCTCTAACTGAAAAATGTTCTCTAACTGAAAATGTTCTCTAACTGAAAATGTTCTCTAACTGAAAATGTTCTCTAACTGAAAATGTTCTCTAACTGAAAAATGTTCTCTAACTGAAAATGTTCTCTTAACTGAAAATGTTCTCTAACTGAAAATGTTCTCTTAACTGAAAATGTTCTCTAACTGAAAATGGTTCTCTAACTGAAAAATGGGTAACTAACAGATTATACTGTTATGTCGTTTGTTCCATTTGTTTTGCACGTGCACGGAGTGAAGATGGGCAATTATGTTCTGTGACGACGTGAAACGGAGAGAGCCGAAAGAGAGAAGGAGGGTGAGAAAGAGTGGAATCTCCCCCTCTTTTGCCCACATCAATTCCCCCTTGGAAGAGCGGTGACGTGATGACATCAGGCCATCCAGCAGAAGTGCCTTATTGATTAGTGTGACATTAGGAGACATAGAGAAGCTTTCAGGCAGTTCCCCAGGTGTGACTTTCAAACTATTGGACCAGTGAATACTGTAATGTGGCCTTCCATCAGCTGTTTCTGCCTGCTAGTTTAACTACCGCAGCCAGAACTGCGCTGTCCATGGTTCCGCACGATATATGCTACTTACTCTAGGCTCTCAGGTTGGTTCTTAAAATGTGCATTATTGATTCGTAGGTGGTGCAGAACCGATTATTCTTTTCACGCTGCCCATGTTTCTGAAAGTTAGTACGGGATGTCCATGGTGCTGATTTTTTATAGTTAGCGTAGAAACAGGTAACTGCTCAAATAAAGGAACAACAAAAATAAAGCGTCACCACGAGCCAGAACAGCTTCAATGCACCTCGGCATAGATTCTACAAGTGTCTGGTATGATGGGATGTTAACTGGGATGTTAATTGGGATGTTAATTGGGATGTTAATTGGGATGTTAATTGGGATGTTAATTGGGATGCTAATCGGGATGTTAATTGGGATGTTAATTGGGATGTTAATTGGGATGTTACTTGGGATGTTAATTGAAATGTTAATTGGGATGTTAATTGGGATGTTAATTGGGATGTTAATTGGGATGTTAATTAGGATGTTAATTGGGGTGTTAATTGGGATGTTAATTGCTTAATTAGGAACTGTGTGGAAACACCTGTTTTGTTGTTGTTGTTTTTGTATTCCTCATTTCCTCCAGAAGTTTCCATTATTTAGTCGGTTACCTGTATAAGGATTGCTGTGGCTGCTATGGGAGTCAGTGTGTAACAGAAGTTTCCATTATTTAGTCGGTTACCTGTATAAGGATTGCTGTGGCTGCTATGGGAGTCAGTGTGTAACAGAAGTTTCCATTATTTAGTCGGTTACCTGTATAAGGATTGCTGTGGCTGCTATGGGAGTCAGTGTGTAACAGAAGATTCCATTATTTAGTCGGTTACCTGTATAAGGATTGCTGTGGCTGCTATGGGAGTCAGTGTGTAACAGAAGTTTCCATTATTTAGTCGGTTACCTGTATAAGGATTGCTGTGGCTGCTATGGGAGTCAGTGTGTAACAGAAGTTTCCATTATTTAGTCAGTTACCTGTATAAGGATTGCTGTGGCTGCTATGGGAGTCAGTGTGTAACAGAAGTTTCCATTATTTAGTCGGTTACCTGTATAAGGATTGCTGTGGCTGCTATGGGAGTCAGTGTGTAACAGAAGTTTCCATTATTTAGTCGGTTACCTGTATAAGGATTGCTGTGGGTGCTATGGGAGTCAGTGTGTAACAGAAGTTTCCATTATTTAGTCAGTTACCTGTATAAGGATTGCTGTGGCTGCTATGGGAGTCAGTGTGTAACAGAAGTTTCCATTATTTAGTCGGTTACCTGTATAAGGATTGCTGTGGCTGCTATGGGAGTCAGTGTGTAACAGAAGTTTCCATTATTTAGTCGGTTACCTGTATAAGGATTGCTGTGGCTGCTATGGGAGTCAGTGTGTAACAGAAGTTTCCATTATTTAGTCGGTTACCTGTATAAGGATTGCTGTGGCTGCTATGGGAGTCAGTGTGTAACAGAAGTTTCCATTATTTAGTCGGTTACCTGTATAAGGATTGCTGTGGCTGCTATGGGAGTCAGTGTGTAACAGAAGTTTCCATTATTTAGTCGGTTACCTGTATAAGGATTGCTGTGGCTGCTATGGGAGTCAGTGTGTAACAGAAGTTTCCATTATTTAGTCAGTTACCTGTATAAGGATTGCTGTGGCTGCTATGGGAGTCAGTGTGTAACAGAAGTTTCCATTATTTAGTCAGTTACCTGTATAAGGATTGCTGTGGCTGCTATGGGAGTCAGTGTGTAACAGAAGTTTCCATTATTTAGTCAGTTACCTGTATAAGGATTGCTGTGGCTGCTATGGGAGTCAGTGTGTAACAGAAGTTTCCATTATTTAGTCGGTTACCTGTATAAGGATTGCTGTGGCTGCTATGGGAGTCAGTGTGTAACAGAAGTTTCCATTATTTAGTCGGTTACCTGTATAAGGATTGCTGTGGCTGCTATGGGAGTCAGTGTGTAACAGAAGTTTCCATTATTTAGTTGGTTACCTGTATAAGGATTGCTGTGGCTGCTATGGGAGTCAGTGTGTAACAGAAGTTTCCATTATTTAGTCAGTTACCTGTATAAGGATTGCTGTGGCTGCTATGGGAGTCAGTGTGTAACAGAAGTTTCCATTATTTAGTCAGTTACCTGTATAAGGATTGCTGTGGCTGCTATGGGAGTCAGTGTGTAACAGAAGTTTCCATTATTTAGTCAGTTACCTGTATAAGGATTGCTGTGGCTGCTATGGGAGTCAGTGTGTAACAGAAGTTTCCATTATTTAGTCAGTTACCTGTATAAGGATTGCTGTGGCTGCTATGGGAGTCAGTGTGTAACAGAAGTTTCCATTATTTAGTCAGTTACCTGTATAAGGATTGCTGTGGCTGCTATGGGAGTCAGTGTGTAACAGAAGTTTCCATTATTTAGTCAGTTACCTGTATAAGGATTGCTGTGGCTGCTATGGGAGTCAGTGTGTAACAGAACATTATTTAGTCAGTTACCTGTATAAGGATTGCTGTGGCTGCTATGGGAGTCAGTGTGTAACAGAAGTTTCCATTATTTAGTCAGTTACCTGTATAAGGATTGCTGTGGCTGCTATGGGAGTCAGTGTGTAACAGAAGTTTCCATTATTTAGTCAGTTACCTGTATAAGGATTGCTGTGGCTGCTATGGGAGTCAGTGTGTAACAGAAGTTTCCATTATTTAGTCAGTTACCTGTATAAGGATTGCTGTGGCTGCTATGGGAGTCAGTGTGTAACAGAAGTTTCCATTATTTAGTCAGTTACCTGTATAAGGATTGCTGTGGCTGCTATGGGAGTCAGTGTGTAACAGAAGTTTCCATTATTTAGTTGGTTACCTGTATAAGGATTGCTGTGGCTGCTATGGGAGTCAGTGTGTAACAGAAGTTTCCATTATTTAGTCGGTTACCTGTATAAGGATTGCTGTGGCTGCTATGGGAGTCAGTGTGTAACAGAAGTTTCCATTATTTAGTCAGTTACCTGTATAAGGATTGCTGTGGCTGCTATGGGAGTCAGTGTGTAACAGAAGTTTCCATTATTTAGTCAGTTACCTGTATAAGGATTGCTGTGGCTGCTATGGGAGTCAGTGTGTAACAGAAGTTTCCATTATTTAGTCAGTTACCTGTATAAGGATTGCTGTGGCTGCTATGGGAGTCAGTGTGTAACAGAAGTTTCCATTATTTAGTCAGTTACCTGTATAAGGATTGCTGTGGCTGCTATGGGAGTCAGTGTGTAACAGAAGTTTCCATTATTTAGTCGGTTACCTGTATAAGGATTGCTGTGGCTGCTATGGGAGTCAGTGTGTAACAGAAGTTTCCATTATTTAGTCGGTTACCTGTATAAGGATTGCTGTGGCTGCTATGGGAGTCAGTGTGTAACAGAAGTTTCCATTATTTAGTCAGTTACCTGTATAAGGATTGCTGTGGCTGCTATGGGAGTCAGTGTGTAACAGAAGTTTCCATTATTTAGTCAGTTACCTGTATAAGGATTGCTGTGGCTGCTATGGGAGTCAGTGTGTAACAGAAGTTTCCATTATTTAGTCAGTTACCTGTATAAGGATTGCTGTGGCTGCTATGGGAGTCAGTGTGTAACAGAAGTTTCCATTATTTAGTCAGTTACCTGTATAAGGATTGCTGTGGCTGCTATGGGAGTCAGTGTGTAACAGAAGTTTCCATTATTTAGTCAGTTACCTGTATAAGGATTGCTGTGGCTGCTATGGGAGTCAGTGTGTAACAGAAGTTTCCATTATTTAGTCGGTTACCTGTATAAGGATTGCTGTGGCTGCTATGGGAGTCAGTGTGTAACAGAAGTTTCCATTATTTAGTCAGTTACCTGTATAAGGATTGCTGTGGCTGCTATGGGAGTCAGTGTGTAACAGAAGCCAATTTAAACCACCCTCCTTACAAGGGTTTTATGTGCAGCAGTTAGCAATGTTCCCCTCTAAACTGTTCGCAGTAGCTCCGGGACCTCAGCTCCGGGACTTAAGCTCCGGGACCTCAGCTCCGGGACCTCAGCTCCGGGACCTCAGCTCCTGGACTTCAGCTCCGGGACTTCAGCTCCGGGACTTCAGCTCCGGGACCTCAGCTCCGGGACTTCAGCTCCGGGACTTCAGCTCCGGGATTTCAGCTCCGGGACCTCAGCTCCGGGACTTCAGCTCCGGGACCTCAGCTCCGGGACTGACAGCTCCAGGACTGACAGCTCCAGGACTCCAGCTCCAGGATTTCAGCTCCGGGACTGACAACTCCAGGACTCCAGCTCCAGGACTCCAGCTCCAGGACTCCAGCTCCAGGATTTCAGCTCCGGGACTGACAGCTCCAGGACTCCAGCTCCAGGACTCCAGCTCCAGGATTTCAGCTCCGGGACTGACAGCTCCAGGACACCAGCTCCAGGACTCCAGCTCCGGGACTTCAGCTCCGGGACTTCAGCTCCGGGACCTCAGCTCCGGGACTTCAGCTCCGGGACTGCCCATGCACAGTACACAGAGAGAAGCATGAGATTGAACTTCATCCAACGTTCTAGAGTTTTCCCTGTTTAACACTATCGACAGTTTCCCTTTACTGAGGCAGTTGTGATTGAATCAATGCAATTTTAGCCGATTCCAACGCAACATACCGAAACAAAACAAACTATGCAAGAAATGTTGTCGTAGGCAGAACGCGTCAGAGTAAGATTATATTTATTGCTCACGACTCAGTGCTGCAGTAGTCCTATATGCAAATAGACCATTGCCATATATGGATCTGTGCCATTTACTTTGAACTGGACTGGGTTTACAGCATGCGCAGTTGTGGGTAGATGAGCTTGTTTTGAGGTTAAAGCAAGAGCTGCATGTAGCCACGTGGGCACATTCTGTTCATATCCTTTGCTAGGTAGTGACTTATTAGCCCAGTTATAGATCATTTGTAGTCAGCATTGGAGGAGTTGGTTGCTTCCTACAAGAGCACAAAACATGTACATCTCTAGACATCTTTGAAAAGCAAGTTAGGTAAAGAGCTTTTAGGCAGAGGTGTAGCATAATTTGTCTGATTCTCTCTATTAATGGTATGGGACTAATAGTGCATTTTATTTTGTGAAGTGGTTTCTTGCATCAAACAACACAACATGTTCATTCACCTCCTTGTCTGAAGGACAAGTGGATGAACAGGTTAATGTGAAGCTCTTCATGTTTTTTTCAAATGTCTCATGGAATGTAGACCTACATTGAACACCACACATTGTCTGCTCCTGTAGACTGACTGATAGAACAGCTATTTCCATGTTAAAGTGTTATGGGATGCATGTCCTCCATTGTTTTTTGAGGGTATGCCACTCTGGTAGGCCGACATTATGATCACATAGCCACAGTAGTCTACTTGACCACTGTTAAAAACTGTAACTTAAAGCGGGTACAGCCTCAGTGTTCACAGTAAACGCTCGCTGAAAGTTGCACAGAATTTTCACAACGTTCAAGTTTGTGGTCAGCAGATCTGAAATTTGCTCAGGGACCCAAAAATAATTAGAGGGGACATTGGTTGTTAGGTTGTTAATGTAGCGATGAAAGGGAAATTACTTCCTTAGTCACAGCTGCCCTCTGGTGGTGAAACTGAAACATTACACGGAAAGTTGGTACACCACTCAAAGCAAACAAACCTCTATAATAAACATTACAATGTTATGTTTATGTGTATTACACATGTTCTTCATGAGAAACATGTCACAATTTATCCATATTTTCTTTAGTATTTTCTGAATTGACTGGCATTGAAATAGAATTGATCCCAACCCTGGTGTTCACCAAAACATCCAACAATCATTACTGTGAGAAATACTAAGTTGGATAGTTGTGTCATTCCCTGGTGAACAACACCATTATTCTGACTGTATAACTCCCCTCCAGCAACCCTGGTGAACAACACCATTATTCTGACTGTATAACTCCCCTCCAGCAACCCTGGTGAACAACACCATTATTCTGACTGTATAACTCCCCTCCAGCAACCCTGGTGAACAACACCATTATTCTGACTGTATAACTCCCCTCCAGCAACCCTGGTGAACAACACCATTATTCTGACTGTGTAACTCCCCTCCAGCAACCCTGGTGAACAACACCATTATTCTGACTGTATAACTCCCCTCCAGCAACCCTGGTGAACAACACCATTATTCTGACTGTATAACTCCCCTCCAGCAACCCTGGTGAACAACACCATTATCCTGACTGTATAACTCCCCTCCAGCAACCCTGGTGAACAACACCATTATTCTGGCTGTATAACTCCCCTCTAGCAACCCTGGTGAACAACACCATTATTCTGACTGTGTAACTCCCCTCCAGCAACCCTGGTGAACAACACCATTATTCTGACTGTATAACTCCCCTCCAGCAACCCTGGTGAACATCACCATTATTCTGACTGTGTAAATCCTCCAGCAACCCTGGTGAACATCACCATTATCCTGATTGTATAATTTCCCTCGAGCAACCCTGGTGAACAACACCATTATTCTGACTGTATAACTCCCCTCCAGCAACCCTGGTGAACAACACCATTATTCTGACTGTGTAAATCCTCCAGCACATCTCACACGTCATCACCACGTCAGGTATTACTGTACTCCTGGTCTGAGGTTCAAATGTCACTCTATTCCCTATATAGTTTACTACTTCTGGGTTCCCAGTTCCCTGCTCTGCTGACTCTTCTGGGTCCCCAGGAGACCCCCCTGCTCTGCTGACTCTTCTGGGTCCCCAGGAGACCCCCCTGCTCTGCTGATTCTTCTGGGTCCCCAATGAGACCCACCTGCTCTGCTGATTCTTCTGAGGCCCCAGGCTATGTTTCCTGTGTCTACCTTCAAACCTTTTTACCTTTATTTAATTAACTAGGCAAGTCAGTTTTAAGAACAAATTCTTATTTACAATGGCGGCCTAGGAACAGTTGGTTAACTATCTTGTTCGGGGGCAGAACGACAAATTTTTACCTTGTCAGCTCAGGGATTCGATCTAGCAACCTTTCGGTTACTAGTCCAACCCTCTAACCACTAGGCTACCTGCTGGTTACTAGTCCAACTCTCTAACCACTAGGCTACCTGCTGGTTATTAGGGTGGGAAACCACCCTAACAACCGAGAACCAATTCTAACATCCTAGAACCAACCCTAACAACCCAGAACAAACCATAACATATTTGAACTTACCCTAATAACCTAGAACCAACCCCAACAACCTAGAACCAACTATAACATCCTAGAACAAACCATAACATCCTAGAACCAACCCTAACAACCTAGAACCAACCATAACATCCTAGAACAAACCATAACATCCTAGAACCAACCCTAATGACCTAGAACCAACCATAGCATCCTAGCACCAACCCCAATAACCTAGAACCAACCATAACATCCTAGAACCATCCCTAACAACCTGAAACACACCCTAACATCCTAGAACCAACCATAACAATCTAGAACCAACCCTAATAATCTAGAACCAACCACAACAACCTAGAACCAACTATAACATCCTAGAACAAACCATAACATCCTAGAACCAACCCTAACAACCTAGAACCAACCATAACATCCTAGAACAAACCATAACATCCTAGAACCAACCCTAATGACCTAGAACCAACCATAGCATCCTAGCACCAACCCCAATAACCTAGAACCAACCATAACATCCTAGAACCATCCCTAACAACCTGAAACACACCCTAACATCCTAGAACCAACCATAACAATCTAGAACCAACCCTAATAATCTAGAACCAACCACAACAACCTAGAACCAACCG
>NW_027258803.1:0-53415 GCF_045791955.1 Oncorhynchus clarkii lewisi | reverse complement strand
GATTGAACTTAGAACAATAGTGTAAGAATTTCTCTTCCTCTGTCCCAAGCGCACACTTTTAAAAAAAAGAAGAAGAAGAAGAAGAAGCATATTATTTACTTAAACCTGTTGTTAAACGACAACGGTCTTTTATATATTTTTTAAATTTAATTTCACCTTTATTTAACAAGGTAGTTCAGAACAAGTTCTCATTTACAACAGAGACCTCTAGGCCAAGAATAAAGCAAAGCGGTGCGACAAAAAACAACAACATAGAGTTAAACATGGAGTAAACAAACGCAAAAACAACAACATAGAGTTACACATGGAATAAACAAACACAAAAACAACAACATAGAGTTACACATGGAGTAAACAAACACAAAAACAACAACATAGAGTTACACATGGAATAAACAAACACAAAAACAACAACACGGAGAAAAGAGAAAATATTACATCATACTCTTAAAATATTAAAATATATACATATATTTGTCGACCGAAAAAACGCGAGTGCTGTCTGCTAAAGTAACAAGTTGATGGAGAAGCCATAAAGCACAACAAAAAAATTATACGTTTCACACACAGTTGAAGTCGGAAGTTTACTTACACGTAGGTTGGCACAAGTCATTTTTCCAACAATTGTTTATAGACAGATTATTTCACGTATAATTCACTGTATCACAATTCCAGTGGGTCAGAAGTTTACATACACTAAGTTGACTGTGACTTTAAACAGCTTGGAAAATTCCAGAAAATGATGTCATGGCTTTAGAGGCTTCTGATAGGCTAATTGGCATCATTTGAGTCAATTGGAGGTGTACCTGTGGATGTATTACAACGCCTATCTTCAAACTCAGTGCATCTTTGCATTGACATCATGGGAAAATCAAAAGAAATCAGCCAAGACCTCAGAAAAAGACCTCCACAAGTCTGGTTCATTCTTGGGAGCAATTTCCAAACACCTGAAGGTCCCACTTTCATTTGTACAAACAATTGTACGCGAGTATAAACACCATGGGACCACACAGCCGTCATACCGCTCAAGAAGGAGACGCGTTCTGTCTCCTAGAGATTAACGTACCTTGGTGTGAAAAGTGCAAATCAATCCCAGAACAACAACAAAGGACCTTGTGAAGATGCTGGAGGAAACAGGTACAAACGTATCTATATCCACAGTAAAACAAGTCCTATATCGACATAACCCGAAAGGCCGCTCAGTAAGGAAGAAGCCACTGCTCCAAAACTGCCATAAAAAAAGCAAGACTATGGTTTGCAACTGCACATGGGGACAAAGATCGTACTTTTTGGAGAAATGTCCTCTGGTCTTATGAAACAAAATCAGAACTGTTTGGCCATAATGACCATCGTTATGTTTGGAGGAAAAAGGGGGAGGCCTGCAAGCTAAAGAACACCATCCCAACCGTGAAGCACGGGGGTGGAGGCATCATGTTGTGGGTGCTTTGCTGCAGGAGGGACTGGTGCACTTTACAAAATAGATGGCATCATGAGGAGGAAAATTATGTGGATATATTGAAGCAACATCTCAAGACATCAGTCAGGAAGTTAAAGCTTGGTCGCAAATGGGTCTTCCAAATGGACAATGACCCCAAGCATACTTCCAAAGTTGTGGCGAAATGGCTTAAGGAGAACAAAGTCAAGGTATTGGAGTTGCCATCACAAAGCCCTGACCTCAAACTTATAGAAAATGTGTGGGCAGAACTGAAAAAGCTTGTGCGAGCAAGGAGGCCTACAAACCTGACTCCGTTACACCAGCTCTGTCAGGAGGAATGGGCCAAAATTCACCCAAGTTATTGCTACCGAATACTAATTGAGTGTATGTAGACTTCTGACCCACTGGGAATGTGATGAAAGAAATAAAAGCTGAAATAACTAATTCTCTCTACTATTATTCTGACATTTCACATTCTTAAAATGAAGTGGTGATCCTAACTGACCTAAAACAGGGAATTTTTACTAGGATTAAATTGTGATAAACTGAGTTTAAATGTATTTGGCTAAGGTGTATGTAAACTTCCTACTTCAACTGTATATTCATAGTTATTTCACACAGATATGATTGTGTATAAACACACACACTTACCTTCATTAAAAAAATCCTATTCGATATGCAGAGTAGTCCTTGTGCTATTCATCAACGAGCCTGCAGCTACCTAGCAGAACACAGCCAGACCAGCTGTGAGGGACAGTGTGAGGTGTGGTAGCTGTTCTCGCAACCTGAGAAAGAAAGAAGCACACATGCCCACACACACACACACACACACACACACACACACACACACACACACACACACACACACACACACACACACATGCCCACACACATGCCCACACACACACACACACACACACACACACACACACACACACACACACACACACACACACACACACACACACACACACACACCCTCACACACAGACACACACCCACACACACACCCACACACACCCCCACACTCACACACGCCCACACACACACACACCCACACACACACACACACACACACCCACACACTCCCAAACACCCACACACACGCACACACACACACACACACGTCCACACACACGCCCACACACACACACGCCCACACCCACACACACACCCACCCACACACACACACACACACACACACACACACACACACACACACACACACACACACACACACACACACACACCCACTCACGCCCACACACACACACACCCACTCACGCCCACACACACACACACACCCACTCATGCCCACACACACGCCCACACCCACACACACACGCCCACACACACACACGCCCACACACACACGCCCACACCCACACACACACACCCACACATACACACGCCCACACACACACGCCCACACCCACACACACACACCCACACATACACACGCCCACACACACACACGCCCACACCCACTCACGCCCACACACACATACACACACCCACTCATGCCCACACACACGCCCACACCCACACACACACGCCCACACCCACACACACACCCACACACACACCCACACATACACACGCCCACACCGCTGGCTCATTCTGGCTCACTCAGCAGATTCCTTTCGCTGTGAAATGATTCTGCAGCTGGTTATGGACCCCCCCTGGGACCAGTCTACCTGCAACACATAACCAAGAGTACAAACAAATGGTTCCTACCTGGTGGTGTGATGTTTCCTACCTGGTAGTGTGATGTTTCCTACCTGGTAGTGTGATGTTTCCTACCTGGTGGTGTGATGTTTCCTACCTGGTAGTGTGATGTTTCCTACCTGGTAGTGTGATGTGTCCTACCTGGTAGTGTGATGTTTCCTACCTGGTAGTGTGATGTTTCCTACCTGGTAGTGTGATGTTTCCTACCTGGTAGTGTGATGTTTCCTACCTGGTAGTGTGATGTTTCCTACCTGGTAGTGTGATGTTTCCTACCTGCACCCTGCCCACACACACACACACACACAGGCACACATATGCAGGCACACACACACACACACACACACACACACACACACACACACACACACACACACACGCAGGCACACACACACACTGGCACACATACACAGACACACATACACACACACACGCCACAGCTGCCGTGTGGGACACAGATGACACACAACCTGGCCTAACAGGTTATCTACAGGGAAATCTGGCTAAATCATTCAAATAAATGAATATATTATTTACATGAATCAATACACAAGCAGTAGAAACACAGACGGGTGAGGAAGAACACTTTACATAGATACTGCAGACCCAACTTAACAGTGTCTTGGGGTCAATGAAGAGTACACTGTTAAATCTGTGTATCATTATTAGTTCAACTCTGAGTTTCTGTATGGTCACTGTGAATACAGCGTCTGAGTTGAGTTTGTGTGTGTTTTGCGACCGGTGCAGTAGAGAGACAACACATGTATATGAACCCAGGGACAGGTCACGTGTAAATGAAACCAGGTCACGTGTAAATGAAACCAGGTCACGTGTAAATGAAACCAGGTCACGTGTAAATGAAACCAGGTCACGTGTAAATGAAACCAGGTCACATGTAAATGAAACCAGGTCACGTGTAAATGAAACCAGGTCACATGTAAATGAAACCAGGTCACGTGTAAATGAAACCAGGTCACATGTAAATGAAACCAGGTCACGTGTAAATGAAACCAGGTCACATGTAAATGAAACCAGGTCACGTGTAAATGAAACCAGGTCACATGTAAATGAAACCAGGTCACATGTAAATGAAACCAGGTCACATGTAAATGAAACCAGGTCACATGTAAATGAAACCAGGTCACATGTAAATGAAACCAGGTCACATGTAAATGAAACCAGGTCACATGTAAATGAAACCAGGTCCAGGTCACATGTCCATTTGCACACTACTATAAGACAGGGCATGAGGGCTCTTTAACCAGAAACAGGGCTGGGTATGTATGATGCTGTATGAGATTTATGGGGCTTTATGGGGCTTTATGGGGCTTTGTGGGGCTGTGTGGGGCTGTATGGGGCTTTATGGGGCTTTATGGGGCTTTATGGGGCTGTATGGGGCTGTATGGGGCTTTATGGGGCTTTATGGGGCTTTATGGGGCTGAATGGGGCTGTATGGGGCTTTATGGGGCTGTATGGGGCTGTATGGGGCTTTATGGGGCTGTATGACGCTGTATGATATGGGGCTGTATGGGGCTTTATGGGGCTGTATGGGGCTGTATGGGGCTTTATGGGGCTGTATGATGCTGTATGAGATGGGGCTGTATGGGGCTTTATGGGGCTGTATGGGGCTGTATGGGGCTGTATGGGGCTGTATGGGGCTTTATGGGGCTGTATGGGGCTGTATGGGGCTTTATGGGGCTTTATGGGGCTTTATGGGGCTGAATGGGGCTGTATGGGGCTTTATGGGGCTGTATGGGGCTGTATGGGGCTTTATGGGGCTGTATGACGCTGTATGATATGGGGCTGTATGGGGCTTTGTGGGGCTGTATGGGGCTGTATGGGGCTTTATGGGGCTGTATGATGCTGTATGAGATGGGGCTGTATGGGGCTTTATGGGGCTGTATGGGGCTGTATGGGGCTGTATGGGGCTGTATGGGGCTGTATGGGGCTGAATGAGGCTGTATGGGGCTGTATGGGGCTGTATAGGGCTGAATTAGGCTGTATGGGGCTGTATGGGGCTGTATGGGGCAGTATGGGGCTGTATGAGGCTTTACGGGCCAGTTCAAACACTCTTCATCTTAATCGCCTGGAGAACAGCTCCATATGTCCTTCTATCCTGCTGATTGTCTTCCGCAATTAGAAGGAGCATTCTCCCACAGGCACAATGCCCTATCTACTGTATGTAGCTCAGCCATACTGAAAAATGAGAGAGAGAGAGAGAGAGAGAGAGAGAGAGAGAGAGAGAGAGAGAGAGAGAGAGGAAATGAAATAAGAATGGTTAAATCACAAACTCAACTAAGCAATGCTTAGCCAATGAACCAGCGCAGAATTTAAAAACACTGACCGCAACGTCACACATGACTGAGTCCACAAACAATTAAATTAAATTAAACCCTCAAGTGCCTCTGCAGTCATGTGGAACAAAGACACCCTGGATTGACCTCGGCGTGAGAACGTCAACGTTCCAAGGTGTTAGAACACAGAACACGGAACACTTCCTCCGGATCCTTCCGTCTGGGAAGGATTCTTAGATGGCAGGTCTAGAGTTCTACAGTTCTATCAGTGATGTAATACTATAGTGATGTAATACTATAGTGATGTAATACTATAGACTTAATAATGTTTTTCTAATATTAATGTACCTGGAATTGGGTTAGATAGTAATACTAAGAATAAGAAAATGTGTAAAGACTACTGGTTTGGATGCTTGTGAAGAAGGAAAAATTATCTTGCGTACATTTAGCCTGGGGTAGTAGTACTAAGCATTGCAAAAAATACAATTAAAATACTGGGCAATCCTCTGAATCACTGGCAGCGAAGAGATTCCTGTCTCACCCGTTTTTTTTTTACACAGGGTCAGTACATCGTTTAGTGATCAACGAAATGAAGGTGTGGCTAAATGAACGTTGTGCTTGTGAGAGTTTGTGTCGAGTTCATCGCCTTGACAACAGGGAGAACCTTCAACAGCTCTCAGGACGAAACTCATAACAGATCATCGCCTTGACAACAGGGAGAACCTTCAACAGCTCTCAGGACAAAACTCATAACAGTTCATCGCCTTGACAACAGGGAGAACCTTCAACAGCTCTCAGGACAAAACTCATAACAGTTCATCGCCTTGACAACAGGGAGAACCTTCAACAGCTCTCAGGACAAAACTCATAACAGTTCATCGCCTTGACAACAGGGAGAACCTTCAACAGCTCTCAGGACAAAACTCATAACAGTTCATCGCCTTGACAACAGGGAGAACCTTCAACAGCTCTCAGGACAAAACTCATAACAGATCATCGCCTTGACAACAGGGAGAACCTTCAACAGCTCTCAGGACAAAACTCATAACAGATCATCGCCTTGACAACAGGGAGAACCTTCAACAGCTCTCAGGACAAAACTCATAACAGATCATCGCCTTGACAACAGGGAGAACCTTCAACAGCTCTCAGGACAAAACTCATAACAGTTCATCGCCTTGACAACAGGGAGAACCTTCAACAGCTCTCAGGACAAAACTCATAACAGTTCATCGCCTTGACAACAGGGAGAACCTTCAACAGCTCTCAGGACAAAACTCATAACAGTTCATCGCCTTGACAACAGGGAGAACCTTCAACAGCTCTCAGGACAAAACTCATAACAGTTCATCGCCTTGACAACAGGGAGAACCTTCAACAGCTCTCAGGACAAAACTCATAACAGTTCATCGCCTTGACAACAGGGAGAACCTTCAACAGCTCTCAGGACAAAACTCATAACAGTTCATCGCCTTGACAGCAGGGAGAACCTTCAACAGCTCTCAGGACAAAACTCATAACAGTTCATCGCCTTGACAACAGGGAGAACATTCAACAGCTCTCAGGACAAAACTCATAACAGTTCATCGCCTTGACAACAGGGAGAACCTTCAACAGCTCTCAGGACAAAACTCATAACAGTTCATCGCCTTGACAACAGGGAGAACCTTCAACAGCTCTCAGGACAAAACTCATAACAGTTCATCGCCTTGACAACAGGGAGAACCTTCAACAGCTCTCAGGACAAAACTCATAACAGTTCATCGCCTTGACAACAGGGAGAACCTTCAACAGCTCTCAGGACAAAACTCATAACAGTTCATCGAAAAGGCCGTTGTTTCACCACGGATCAATTGAATCGGTTCAACACACAAAATCATTCAGTCACTTTTTTTACACCAAACTTAAATCAGTGTTTCATCTAGAAATACATGTTTCATCTAGAAATACATGTTTCATCTAGAAATACATGTTTCATCTAGAAATACATGTTCGTATGAAGTAGTTGCCTTTCACAACGCAATGGTCACATTACTTTTGTTATGATTCTCTTCTCTTTTGTTTAAAATACATTTTACTATTACTTAATCTGACTGCTCTTATGAGGATTTACTTAACCGTTTTGGTAAACCTAGAGATTTTAAATTGGTTTACATAATGAAAATGTTTGTCTGTAAAGCAGAAATAACTGTTTGTACTATTACGATAACGAATATCATAATTTTAATTTACAGTAAGTTAAAAAAATAAATGATCTAATTGACAAGATCAGAGCTATACTGTATGTCTCGAAGGTATCCCTTATATGGTAAACAGGTGTTCCAGTATTCAAAGTGACAACAGTGATTCCACACATTTCAGTATGTGACCCCCAGTGGGAATCGAACCCACAACTCTGGTGTTGCCAGTGCTATGCTCTTATGAACTGAGCCACGTTTCAGGACCACTCCACAACATGAGTACAATACAATACTGTAAAATACAATACATGATTACAATAAAATGCTGTAAAATACAATATGTGATTACAATACTGTAAAATACAATATATGATTACATTACAGTTAGAAGATGTATTATTGCCAACCCCATGAGCACACCACCCACGTTTACACCACCCACGTTCACACCACGGATGAGACATGCAATGACATCAATCCAGACCAACGTCAGGCTTGGATTCGCTACTGTGGCGCGAAAACGTTTTTCCACAGGTGCACAGACAATGAGGATATTTACTGCGATGTCGATGAGACCCTAAAGGGCCAAATGTTAATTAGTGCCTGTTCAACATTATGTTTCTGTCATTTTGATTACAGTACACCTATTTATTTAGTTGCGTTAATGATTGTGAAAGATGTCCTCAATGATTGCACCTTGGGATAGAAATGATGGAGGTGTGATGTTCAGTTCATTTTAACGGGTAGTGTATTGAGATGTGATGTTCAGTTCATTTTAACGGGTAGTGATTGAGATGTGATATTCAGTTCATTTTAACGGGTAGTGTATGGAGATGTGATGTTCAGTTCATTTTAACGGGTAGTGTATGGAGATGTGATATTCAGTTCATTTTAACGGGTAGTGTATGGAGATGTGATATTCAGTTAATTTTAACGGGTAGTGTATGGAGATGTGATGTTCAGTTCATTTTAACGGGTAGTGTATTGAGATGTGATGTTCAGTTCATTTTAACGGGTAGTGTATTGAGATGTGATGTTCAGTTAATTTTAACGGGTAGTGTATTGAGATGTGATGTTCAGTTCATTTTAATGGGTAGTGTTTTGAGATGTGATATTCAGTTCATTTTAACGGGTAGTGTGTTGAGATGTGATGTTCAGTTCATTTTTAACGGGTAGTGTGTTGAGATGTGATGTTCAGTTCATTTTAACGGGTAGTGTGTTGAGATGTGATGTTCAGTTAATTTTTAACGGGTAGTGTGTTGAGATGTGATGTTCAGTTCATTTTAACGGGTAGTGTATGAAGATGTGATGTTCCGTTCATTTTAACGGGTAGTGTATTGCCTAAAGTGAAAGCAGTGGAGCAGCAATTGTCATTTGTAGCATATTACATTTAAAGGGCAATTTTGAAACATGAATCTAAATTCAGAAGATATCATTATGTTGTGTTTTGGTGAAAGATGTCTTCAAACAAAACGAAGACACTTTAAAAATAAACGTTTTGAATATGAAACTCGCTGCGTTACAAGTGTAGCCTGTTTGGAGTTTAGAAAATTCACCAAATACTTGTGAAAATTGCAGTAAATCGACTGAAAAAAACTGTAATGAATCTAGAACTGGCTCAGATATCCATCTCTGGCAGTAAAGGGGTGTGTGTGTGTGTGTGTGTGTGTGTGTGTGTGTGTGTGTGTGTGTGTGTGTGTGTGTGTGTGTGTGTGTGTGTGTGTGTGTGTGTGTGTGTGTGTGTGTGTGTGTGTGTGTGTGTGACAGAGGATCTACAGGAAACAGGCACCATTTGGCGTTTATGCAAATGAGGGAAACAAGATGGCCGCCTGCCAAATCCTGTCAGTAAACAAAGCTTGTTTGACTGCTATGGGGGAAAAAAACTATTAAGGTGGTCTAATCAAGATACTGTATGTGTTGAACGGTAGATATGTTAGACATGAGCAGTCCACCTTAAACTACTTAAAAGATCCATTAACTTGTGATCCATTGTGAGTCTGTTGGTCTTGAGTATCAAACGGCACCCTATTCCCTATATAGTGCACTACTTTTGACCAGAGCTAATTTGGGACGCACCCTCTGTTGGTCTGCATCCTAATCCTCTGCATTGTTGCCTGGCCTCTTCTATAGGGACCCTGGGTAACCATGGCAGCCACACATCCAATGCCAACCCAACCCACTAATTAGCATGGTTGGGGTTTGGACATCGGATGATCTCAGGGTTAGAAAAACACCTCGTTTGAATTTGAATAGATGAACTACACTGTAATTCCCTCCAGATATCATGATGAAGTCACACAGACTGGAGGAAGAGCAGATGGCACGGAGGAGTTGTTACTAGGTCAAGGGAATGATGACGAATGTGGACATTTTTTTAATTTACAGAACAGTCGTTAGAGTTGTGAACCGTTCTACTGTGTTGGTCTGTCTCCATAGTAACACAGAACAGTCATTAGAGTTGTGAACCGTTCTACTGTGTTGGTCTGTCTCCATAGTAACACAGAACAGTCATTAGACTAGTGAACCACCATAGTAACACAGAACAGTCATTAGACTAGTGAACCATTCTACTGTGTTGGTCTGTCTCCATAGTAACACAGAACAGTCATTAGACTAGTGAACCATTCTACTGTGTTGGTCTGTCTCCATAGTAACACAGAACAGTCATTAGACTAGTGAACCATTCTACTGTGTTGGTCTGTCTCCATAGTAACACAGAACAGCCATTAGACTAGTGAACCACCATAGTAACACAGAACCGTCATTAGACTAGTGAACCATTCTACTGTGTTGGTCTGTCTCCATAGTAACACAGAACAGTCATTAGAGTTGTGAACCGTTCTACTGTGTTGGTCTGTCTCCATAGTAACACAGAACAGTCATTAGAGTTGTGAACCGTTCTACTGTGTTGGTCTGTCTCCATAGTAACACAGAGCAGTCATTAGAGTTGTGAACCGTTCTACTGTGTTGGTCTGTCTCCATAGTAACACAGAACAGTCATTAGAGTTGTGAACCGTTCTACTGTGTTG
Organism: Oncorhynchus clarkii lewisi; assembly: GCF_045791955.1. Classification (NCBI taxonomy): domain Eukaryota; kingdom Metazoa; phylum Chordata; class Actinopteri; order Salmoniformes; family Salmonidae; genus Oncorhynchus; species Oncorhynchus clarkii. The sequence goes on along the minus strand of NW_027258803.1, from coordinate 42,752 downwards.
GTCTGTCTCCATAGTAACACAGAACAGTCATTAGAGTTGTGAACCGTTCTACTGTGTTGGTCTGTCTCCATAGTAACACAGAACAGCCATTAGACTAGTGAACCACCATAGTAACACAGAACCGTCATTAGAATAGTGAACCATTCTACTGTGTTGGTCTGTCTCCATAGTAACACAGAACAGCCATTAGACTAGTGAACCACCATAGTAACACAGAACCGTCATTAGACTAGTGAACCATTCTACTGTGTTGGACTGTCTCCATAGTAACACAGAACAGTCATTAGACTAGTGAACCACCACAGTAACACAGAACAGTCATTAGACTAGTGAACCACCATAGTAACACAGAACAGTCATTAGACTAGTGAACCATTCTACTGTGTTGGTCTGTCTCCATAGTAACACAGGACAGCCATTAGACTAGTGAACCACCATAGTAACACAGAACAGTCATTAGACTAGTGAACCATTCTACTGTGTTGGTCTGTCTCCATAGTAACACAGAACAGTCATTAGACTAGTGAACCATTCTACTGTGTTGGTCTGTCTCCATAGTAACACAGAACAGTCATTAGACTAGTGAACCATTCTACTGTGTTGGTCTGTCTCCATAGTAACACAGAACTGCCATTAGACTAGTGAACCACCATAGTAACACAGAACCGTCATTAGACTAGTGAACCATTCTACTGTGTTGGTCTGTCTCCATAGTAACACAGAACAGTCATTAGACTAGTGAACCGTTCTACTGTGTTGGTCTGTCTCCATAGTAACACAGAACAGCCATTAGACTAGTTAACCATTCTACTGTGTTGGTCTGTCTCCATAGTAATACACAACAGCCATTAGACTAGTGAACCATTCTACTGTGTTGGTCTGTCTCCATAGTAACACAGAACAGCCATTAGAGTTGTGAACCATTCTACTGTGTTGGTCTGTCTCCATAGTAACACAGAACAGCCATTAGACTAGTGAACCATTCTACTGTGTTGGTCTGTCTCCATAGTAACACAGAACAGCCATTAGACTAGTGAACCATTCTCCTGTGTTGGTCTGTCTCCATAGTAACACAGAACAGTCATTAGACTAGTGAACCGTTCTACTGTGTTGGTCTGTCTCCATAGTAACACAGAACAGCCATTAGAGTTGTGAACCATTCTACTGTGTTGGTCTGTCTCCATAGTAACACAGAACAGCCATTAGAGTTGTGAACCATTCTACTGTGTTGGTCTGTCTCCATAGTAACACAGAACAGCCATTAGACTAGTGAACCGTTCTACTGTGTTGGTCTGTCTCCATAGTAACACAGAACAGCCATTAGACTAGTGAACCGTTCTACTGTGTTGGTCTGTCTCCATAGTAACACATAACAGCCATTAGACTAGTGAACCGTTCTACTGTGTTGGTCTGTCTCCTTAGTAACACAGTAATACATCATCCTCAGCCACATCAATTCATCTATCACATATTATCAAACATGGCTCTATTTCCTAAAAGTACCAAACACTTATCTTACTCCTTAAGATGAAACAAGCCTTCTACTATAATGAATTATTAAACCCTCTACTGTTTTACATTTACCAGGAACCACCCTTTAGCCTGGGATCATGAAACCCCCTTTACCCTGGGATCATGAAACCCCCTTTACCCTGGAATCATGAAACCCCCTTTACCCTGGGATCATGAAACCCCCTTTACCCTGGGATCATGAAACCCCCTTTACCCTGGGATCATGAAACCCCCTTTACCCTGGGATCGTGAAACCCCCTTTACCCTGGGATCATGAAACCCCCTTTACCCTGGGATCATGAAACCCCCTTTACCCTGGGATCATGAAACCCCCTTTACACTGGGATCATGAAACCCACTTTAGCCTGGGTCGTGAAACACCCTTTACCCTGGGATCATGAAACACCCTTTACCCTGGGATCATGAAACACCCTTTACCCTGGGATCATGAAACCCACTTTACCCTGGGCCAGGAAACCCCCTTTACCCTGGGTCGTGAAACCCCCTTTACCCTGGGATCATGAAACCCCCTTTACCCTGGGATCATGAAACCCCCTTTACCCTGGGATCGTAAAACCCCCTTTAGCCTGGGATCGTGAAACCCCCTTTACCCTGGGCCAGGAAACCCCCTTTACCCTGGGTCGTGAAACCCCCTTTAGCCTGGGCCAGAAAACCCCCTTTAGCCTGGGTCGTGAAACCCCCTTTAGCCTGGGCCAGGAAACCCCCTTTAGCCTGGGCCTTGTTCCAAATGGCACCCTACACTCTAAAAAGAAAAGGTTCCTGGAAGATCTTTTAGGGGTTCTTCAAATTGAAACTGTGAGGAAAGCTCTATAAGAACCCCCTTCAATGCTGCCTCTAATAACCCCCCCCCCCCTCTCCATTAGTATTAGTATCATTATCAGCATAACAATAATAACAACAATGACAACAATAACACAATATTTTAGTTCTGAGTGTTTATTATGATATTAGTGGCAAAGCAGAATTCAAAAATCTAAATATGACTCCCAGCAGAGCTCCAGGTTCATTCAGTATATCCTCTGGTCTGTTAATAAGGTGATGTTCTCCCTATGTACAGCCAGAATGATTTTGCAGTGCATGGTGATCGAACAGGTTTCCAGTTATATTCATCAGCGTTGTAGGGAGGGTGAAGTCCTGTGAATACTAAAAATAATCATTATATAGAGGATCAACAAAGCGTGCTCACGACAGTATTCATTCCTTTTTTGTGGTAAAATGTGGATGAAAAAAAAAAAACGGTTCACTTTTGACAAGGGTTTTAATACACATACCATAATGAAGAGACCTCTGGGATATTGAAGAGGTCGGGGAGGAGGAGGAGGAGGATGGCTGCTGGGATCGAGTCCTACAAAGTTTTAGAGAAACCATTCACAACATTTTTTTGATGATAGCCAACATATGATCTGCATAACATTATGTGACAAATCAATACCAATTGTACATACCTTTGTGTGTCTCCTCGTCAGTATACCTGTAGACACACACAAATAAGTGGCGGCAGGGAGCTTAGTGGTTAGAGTGTTGGACTAGTAACCAGCAGGTAGCCTAGTGGTTAGTGTGTTGGACTAGTAACCAGAAGGTAGCCTAGTGGTTAGAGAGTTGGACTAGTAACCAGCAGGTAGCCTAGTGGTTAGAGCGTTGGACTAGTAACCAGCAGGGAGCCTAGTGGTTAGTGTGTTGGACTAGTAACCAGCAGGTAGCCTAGTGGTTAGAGTGTTGGACTAGTAACCAGCAGGTAGCCTAGTGGTTAGTGTGTTGGACTAGTAACCAGAAGGTAGCCTAGTGGTTAGAGCGTTGGACTAGTAACCAGCAGGTAGCCTAGTGGTTAGTGTGTTGGACTAGTAACCAGCAGGTAGCCTAGTGGTTAGAGCGTTGAACTAGTAACCAGCAGGTAGCCTAGTGGTTAGAGTGTTGGACTAGTAACCAGCAGGTAGCCTAGTGGTTAGAGTGTTGAACCAGTAACCAGCAGGTAGCCTAGTGGTTAGAGTGTTGGGCCAGTAACCAGCAGGTAGCCTAGTGGTTAGAGCGTTGGACTAGTAACCAGCAGGGAGCCTAGTGGTTAGAGCGTTGGACTAGTAACCAGCAGGTAGCCTAGTGGTTAGAGTGTTGGACTAGTAAACAGCAGGGAGCCTAGTGGTTAGAGCGTTGGACTAGTAACCAGCAGGGAGCCTAGTGGTTAGAGCGTTGGACTAGTAACCAGCAGGTAGCCTAGTGGTTAGAGCGTTGGACTAGTAACCAGCAGGTAGCCTAGTGGTTAGAGCGTTGGACTAGTAACCAGCAGGGAGCCTAGTGGTTAGTGTGTTGGACTAGTAACCAGCAGGTAGCCTAGTGGTTAGAGCGTTGGACTAGTAACCAGCAGGGAGCCTAGTGGTTAGTGTGTTGGACTAGTAACCAGAAGGTAGCCTAGTGGTTAGAGCGTTGGACTAGTAACCAGCAGGTAGCCTAGTGGTTAGAGCGTTGGACTAGTAACCAGCAGGGAGCCTAGTGGTTAGTGTGTTGGACTAGTAACCAGCAGGTAGCCTAGTGGTTAGAGCGTTGGACTAGTAACCAGCAGGGAGCCTAGTGGTTAGAGTGTTGGACTAGTAACCAGCAGGTAGCCTAGTGGTTAGAGCGTTGGACTAGTAACCAGCAGGTAGCCTAGTGGTTAGAGCGTTGGACTAGTAACCAGCAGGGAGCCTAGTGGTTAGTGTGTTGGACTAGTAACCAGCAGGTAGCCTAGTGGTTAGAGCGTTGGACTAGTAACCAGCAGGTAGCGTAGTGGTTAGAGCGTTGGACTAGTAACCAGAAGGGAGCCTAGTGGTTAGTGTGTTGGACTAGTAACCATTAGGTAGCCTAGTGGTTAGAGCGTTGGACTAGTAACCAGCAGGTAGTCTAGTGGTTAGAGCGTTGGACTAGTAACCAGCAGGGAGCCTAGTGGTTAGAGCGTTGGACTAGTAACCAGCAGGTAGCTTAGTGGTTAGAGCGTTGGACTAGTAACCAGCAGGGAGCCTAGTGATTAGAGTGTTGGACTAGTAACCAGCAGGGAGCCTAGTGGTTAGAGCGTTGGACTAGTAACCAGCAGGGAGCCTAGTGGTTAGAGCGTTGGACTAGTAACCAGCAGGTAGCCTAGTGGTTAGAGCGTTGGACTCAGTAACCAGCAGGTAGCCTAGTGGTTAGAGCGTTGGACTAGTAACCAGCAGGGAGCCTAGTGGTTAGTGTGTTGGACTAGTAACCAGCAGGTAGCCTAGTGGTTAGAGTGTTGGGCCAGTAACCAGCAGGTAGCCTAGTGGTTAGAGCGTTGGACTAGTAACCAGCAGGGAGCCTAGTGGTTAGTGTGTTGGACTAGTAACCAGCAGGTAGCCTAGTGGTTAGAGCGTTGGACTAGTAACCAGCAGGGAGCCTAGTGGTTAGAGCGTTGGACTAGTAACCAGCTGGGAGCCTAGTGGTTAGTGTGTTGGACTAGTAACCAGCAGGTAGCCTAGTGGTTAGAGCGTTGGACTCAGTAACCAGCAGGTAGCCTAGTGGTTAGAGCGTTGGACTAGTAACCAGCAGGGAGCCTAGTGGTTAGTGTGTTGGACTAGTAACCAGCAGGTAGCCTAGTGGTTAGTGTGTTGGACTAGTAACCAGCAGGTAGCCTAGTGGTTAGAGTGTTGAACTAGTAACCAGCAGGTAGCCTAGTGGTTAGAGCGTTGGACTAGTAACCAGCAGGTAGCCTAGTGGTTAGAGCGTTGGACTCAGTAACCAGCAGGTAGCCTAGTGGTTAGTGTGTTGGACTAGTAACCAGCAGGTAGCCTAGTGGTTAGTGTGTTGGACTAGTAACCAGCAGGTAGCCTAGTGGTTAGAGCGTTGGACTAGTAACCAGCAGGGAGCCTAGTGGTTAGTGTGTTGGACTAGTAACCAGCAGGTAGCCTAGTGGTTAGTGTGTTGGACTAGTAACCAGAAGGTAGCCTAGTGGTTAGAGCGTTGGACTAGTAACCAGCAGGTAGCCTAGTGGTTAGTGTGTTGGACTAGTAACCAGCAGGTAGCCTAGTGGTTAGAGCGTTGAACTAGTAACCAGCAGGTAGCCTAGTGGTTAGAGTGTTGGACTAGTAACCAGCAGGTAGCCTAGTGGTTAGAGTGTTGAACCAGTAACCAGCAGGTAGCCTAGTGGTTAGAGTGTTGGGCCAGTAACCAGCAGGTAGCCTAGTGGTTAGAGTGTTGGACTAGTAACCAGCAGGGAGCCTAGTGGTTAGAGCGTTGGACTAGTAACCAGCAGGTAGCCTAGTGGTTAGAGTGTTGGACTAGTAAACAGCAGGGAGCCTAGTGGTTAGAGCGTTGGACTAGTAACCAGCAGGGAGCCTAGTGGTTAGAGCGTTGGACTAGTAACCAGCAGGTAGCCTAGTGGTTAGAGCGTTGGACTAGTAACCAGCAGGTAGCCTAGTGGTTAGAGCGTTGGACTAGTAACCAGCAGGGAGCCTAGTGGTTAGTGTGTTGGACTAGTAACCAGCAGGTAGCCTAGTGGTTAGAGCGTTGGACTAGTAACCAGCAGGGAGCCTAGTGGTTAGTGTGTTGGACTAGTAACCAGAAGGTAGCCTAGTGGTTAGAGCGTTGGACTAGTAACCAGCAGGTAGCCTAGTGGTTAGAGCGTTGGACTAGTAACCAGCAGGGAGCCTAGTGGTTAGTGTGTTGGACTAGTAACCAGCAGGTAGCCTAGTGGTTAGAGCGTTGGACTAGTAACCAGCAGGGAGCCTAGTGGTTAGAGTGTTGGACTAGTAACCAGCAGGTAGCCTAGTGGTTAGAGCGTTGGACTAGTAACCAGCAGGTAGCCTAGTGGTTAGAGCGTTGGACTAGTAACCAGCAGGGAGCCTAGTGGTTAGTGTGTTGGACTAGTAACCAGCAGGTAGCCTAGTGGTTAGAGCGTTGGACTAGTAACCAGCAGGTAGCGTAGTGGTTAGAGCGTTGGACTAGTAACCAGAAGGGAGCCTAGTGGTTAGTGTGTTGGACTAGTAACCATTAGGTAGCCTAGTGGTTAGAGCGTTGGACTAGTAACCAGCAGGTAGTCTAGTGGTTAGAGCGTTGGACTAGTAACCAGCAGGGAGCCTAGTGGTTAGAGCGTTGGACTAGTAACCAGCAGGTAGCTTAGTGGTTAGAGCGTTGGACTAGTAACCAGCAGGGAGCCTAGTGATTAGAGTGTTGGACTAGTAACCAGCAGGGAGCCTAGTGGTTAGAGCGTTGGACTAGTAACCAGCAGGGAGCCTAGTGGTTAGAGCGTTGGACTAGTAACCAGCAGGTAGCCTAGTGGTTAGAGCGTTGGACTCAGTAACCAGCAGGTAGCCTAGTGGTTAGAGCGTTGGACTAGTAACCAGCAGGGAGCCTAGTGGTTAGTGTGTTGGACTAGTAACCAGCAGGTAGCCTAGTGGTTAGAGTGTTGGGCCAGTAACCAGCAGGTAGCCTAGTGGTTAGAGCGTTGGACTAGTAACCAGCAGGGAGCCTAGTGGTTAGTGTGTTGGACTAGTAACCAGCAGGTAGCCTAGTGGTTAGAGCGTTGGACTAGTAACCAGCAGGGAGCCTAGTGGTTAGTGTGTTGGACTAGTAACCAGCAGGTAGCCTAGTGGTTAGAGCGTTGGACTAGTAACCAGCAGGTAGCCTAGTGGTTAGAGCGTTGGACTAGTAACCAGCTGGGAGCCTAGTGGTTAGTGTGTTGGACTAGTAACCAGCAGGTAGCCTAGTGGTTAGAGCGTTGGACTCAGTAACCAGCAGGTAGCCTAGTGGTTAGAGCGTTGGACTAGTAACCAGCAGGGAGCCTAGTGGTTAGTGTGTTGGACTAGTAACCAGCAGGTAGCCTAGTGGTTAGTGTGTTGGACTAGTAACCAGCAGGTAGCCTAGTGGTTAGAGTGTTGAACTAGTAACCAGCAGGTAGCCTAGTGGTTAGAGCGTTGGACTAGTAACCAGCAGGTAGCCTAGTGGTTAGAGCGTTGGACTCAGTAACCAGCAGGTAGCCTAGTGGTTAGTGTGTTGGACTAGTAACCAGCAGGTAGCCTAGTGGTTAGTGTGTTGGACTAGTAACCAGCAGGTAGCCTAGTGGTTAGTGTGTTGGACTAGTAACCAGCAGGTAGCCTAGTGGTTAGTGTGTTGGACTAGTAACCAGCAGGGAGCCTAGTGGTTAGAGTGTTGGACTAGTAACCAGCAGGTAGCCTAGTGGTTAGAGTGTTGAACTAGTAACCAGCAGGTAGCCTAGTGGTTAGAGTGTTGGACTAGTAACCAGCAGGGAGCCTAGTGGTTAGTGTGTTGGACTAGTAACCAGCAGGTAGCCTAGTGGTTAGAGCGTTGGACTAGTAACCAGCAGGTAGCCTAGTGGTTAGAGCGTTGGACTCAGTAACCAGCAGGTAGCCTAGTGGTTAGTGTGTTGGACTAGTAACCAGCAGGTAGCCTAGTGGTTAGAGTGTTGGACTAGTAACCAGCAGGTAGCCTAGTGGTTAGTGTGTTGGACTAGTAACCAGCTGGGAGCCTAGTGGTTAGAGCGTTGGACTCAGTAACCAGCAGGTAGCCTAGTGGTTAGAGTGTTGGACTAGTAACCAGCTGGGAGCCTAGTGGTTAGAGCGTTGGACTCAGTAACCAGCAGGTAGCCTAGTGGTTAGAGTGTTGGACTAGTAACCAGCTGGGAGCCTAGTGGTTAGAGCGTTGCTAGATCAAATCCCTGACCTGGCAGTTAACCCACTGTTCCCCTGAACAAGGCAGTTAACCCACTGTTAACCCTGAACAAGGCAGTTAACCCACTGTTCCCCTGAACAAGGCAGTTAACCCACTGTTCCCCTGAACAAGGCAGTTAACCCACTGTTAACCCTGAACAAGGCAGTTAACCCACTGTTCCCCTGAACAAGGCAGTTAACCCACTGTTAACCCTGAACAAGGCAGTTAACCCACTGTCCCCCTGAACAAGGCAGTTAACCCACTGTTCCCCTGAACAAGACAGTTAACCCACTGTTCCCCTGAACAAGGCAGTTAACCCACTGTTCCCCTGAACAAGGCAGTTAACCCACTGTTCCCCTGAACAAGACAGTTAACCCACTGTTCCCCTGAACAAGACAGTTAACCCACTGTTCCCCTGAACAAGGCAGTTAACCCACTGTTCCCCTGAACAAGGCAGTTAACCCACTGTTCCCCTGAACAAGGCAGTTAACCCACTGTTCCCCTGAACAAGGCAGTTAACCCACTGTTCCCCTGAACAAGGCAGTTAACCCACTGTTCCCCTGAACAAGGCAGTTAACCCACTGTTCCCCTGAACAAGGCAGTTAACCCACTGTTCCCCTGAACAAGGCAGTTAACCCACTGTTCCCCTGAACAAGGCAGTTAACCCACTGTTCCCCTGAACAAGGCAGTTAACCCACTGTTCCACTGAACAAGGCAGTTAACCCACTGTTCCCCTGAACAAGGCAGTTAACCCACTGTTCCCCTGAACAAGGCAGTTAACCCACTGTTCCCCTGAACAAGGCAGTAAACCACTGTTCCCCTGAACAAGACAGTTAACCCACTGTTCCTCTGAACAAGACAGTTAACCCACTCTTCCCCTGAACAAGGCAGTTAACCCACTGTTCCTGTAACGGGTTTCGTCTTCATACGAAGGAGAGTCGGACCAAAATGCAGCATGTAGATTGCGATCCATGTTTTAATGAACAAACGTAAAACACGAATCAATGCAAACACTACAAAATAAAGAACGTGATGAACGTAACGAAAACCTAAAACAGCCTATCTGGTGAAAAACACATAGACAGGAACAATCACCCACAAACACACAGTGAAACCCAGGCTACCTAAATATGGTTCCCAATCAGAGACAATGACGAACACCTGCCTCTGACTGAGAACCATATCAGGCTGAACATAGAAATAGACAAACAAGACATGAAACATAGAATGCCCACTCAGATCACACCCTGACCAATCAAAACATAGAAAATACAAAGTAAACTATGGTCAGGGCGTGACAGTACCCCCCCCCCAAGGTGCGGACTCCGGCCGCAAAACCTGAACCTATAGGGGAGGGTCTGGGTGGGCATCTGTCCGCGGTGGCGGCTCTGGCGCTGGACGTGGACCCCACTCCATGACAGTTTTAATCCCCCTCCTAAACGTCCCTAAATAGGTTACCCACCACAAAGATAACATGGGACAGAGGGACAGCTCGGGACAGAGGTAACTCGGGACAGATGGGTAGCTCAGCACTGAGAGGAAGCTCAGCTGAGAAGAAGCTCAGCACTGAGAGGAAGCCCAGGCAGGTAGTAGAAACTACCAGAACCTGGCTGGCTGGCGGTTTCAGCAGATCCTGGTCGACTAGCAGATCTGGGAGAATCTGGTCGACTGGCGGATCTGGGAGAATCTGGTCGACTGGCGGATCTGGGAGAATCTGGTCGACTGGCGGATCTGGGAGAATCTGGTCGACTGGCGGATCTGGGAGAATCTGGTCGACTGGCGGATCTGGGAGAATCTGGTCGACTGGCGGATCTGGGAGAATCTGGTCGACTGGCGGATCTGGGAGAATCTGGTCGACTGGCGGATCTAGGAGAATCTGGTCGACTGGCAGATCTGGAAGAGTCTGGTCGACTGGCAGATCTGGAAGAGTCTGGTCGACTGGCAGATCTGGAAGAGTCTGGACGACTGGCAGATCTGGAAGAGTCTGGACGACTGGCAGATCTGGAAGAGTCTGGTCGACTGGCAGATCTGGAAGAGTCTGGTCGACTGGCAGATCTGGAAGAGTCTGGTCGACTGGCAGATCTGGAAGAGTCTGGTCGACTGGCAGATCTGGAAGAGTCTGGACGACTGGCAGATCTGGAAGAGTCTGGACGACTGGCAGATCTGGAAGAGTCTGGACGACTGGCAGATCTGGAAGAGTCTGGACGACTGGCAGATCTGGAAGAGTCTGGACGACTGGCAGCTCTGGCTGCTCCATGCTGACTGGCTGCTCCATGATGACTGGTAGCTCTGGCTGCTCCATGCTGACCGGCTGCTCCATGCTGACTGGCAGCTCTGGCTGCTCCATGCTGACTGGCTGCTCCATGCTGACTGGCAGTTCTGGCTGCTCCATGCTGACTGGCTGCTCTGGCTGCTCCATGCTGACTGGCTGCTCCATGCTGACTGGCTGCTCCATGCTGACTGGCGGCCCTGGCTGCTCCATGCTGACTGGCGGCCCTGGCTGCTCCATGCTAACTGGCAGCTCTGGCGGCTCCTTGCAGACTGGCAGCTCTGGCGGCTCCTTGCAGACTGGCAGCTTTGGCGGCATCCTGCAGACAGGCAGCTCTGGCGGCTCCTTGCAGACTGGCAGCTCCATGCAGACTGGCAGCTCCTTGCAGACTGGCAGCTCCTTGCAGACTGGCAGCTCCTTGCAGACTGGCAGCTCCTTGCAGACTGGCAGCTCCTTGCTAACTGGCAGCTCTAAGCTAACTGGCAGCTCTAAGCTAACTGGCAGCTCTATGCTAACTGGCAGCTCTATGCTAACTGGCAGTTCTGAACAGGCGGGAGACTCCGGCAGCGCTGTAGAGAAGGAAGGCTCTAACAGCGCTAAACAGGCGGGAGACTCCGACAGCGCTGGAGAGGAGGAAGGCTCCGACAGCGCTGGACAGGCGAGGCGCACTGTAGGCCTGATGCGTGGTGCTGGCACTGGTGGTACTGGGCCGAGGACACGCACAGGAAGCCTGGTGCGGGGAGCTGCTACCGGAGGGCTGGGGTGTGGAGGTGGTACTGGAAAAACCGGACCGTGCAGGCGCACTGGAGCTCTTGAGCACCAAGCCTGCCCAACCTTACCTGGTTGAATGCTCACGGTCGCCCTGCCAGTGCGGCGAGGTGGAATAGCCCGCACTGGACTATGCAGGCGAACCGGAGACACCGAGCGCAAGGCTGGTGCCATGTAAGCCGGCCCAAGGAGACGCACTGGAGACCAGCTGCGTAGAGCCGGCTTCATGGCATTAGGCTCGACGCTCAATCTAGCCCGGCAGACACGCGGAGCTGGAATATACCGCACCGGGCTATGCACCCGCACTGGAGACACCGTGCGCACCACTGCATAACACGGTGCCTGTCCGGTCTCTCTAGCCCCCCGGTAAGCACAGGGAGTCTGCTCAGGTCTCCTACCTCCTGGCATAGCCATACTCCCTGTTAGCCCCCCCCCAAGAAATTTTTGGGGCTGCCTCTCAGGCTTCCATCCGCTACGTCGTGCTGCCTCCTCGTATCTGCGCCTCTCAGCTTTCGCCGCCTCCAGTTCTTCTTTGGGGCGGCGATATTCTCCTGGCTGAGCCCAGGGTCCTCTTCCTTCTAATTCGTCCTCCCATGTCCATACCTCCTCTTTGGGCTGCTCCTGTTGTTTCTTCTCCCGCTGCACCTTAGTGCGGCTACACTCCCCTGGTTTAGCCCAGGGTCCTCTCCCGTCGAGGATTTCCTCCCATGTCCAGAAATCCTTATTGCGCTTCTCCTCGCGCTGCTCCTGCCTGTTGACACGCTGCTTGGTCCGTTGGTGGTGGGTGATTCTGTAACGGGTTTCGTCTTCATACGAAGGAGAGTCGGACCAAAATGCAGCATGTAGATTGCGATCCATGTTTTAATGAACAAACGTAAAACACGAATCAATGCAAACACTACAAAATAAAGAACGTGATGAACGTAACGAAAACCTAAAACAGCCTATCTGGTGAAAAACACATAGACAGGAACAATCACCCACAAACACACAGTGAAACCCAGGCTACCTAAATATGGTTCCCAATCAGAGACAATGACGAACACCTGCCTCTGACTGAGAACCATATCAGGCTGAACATAGAAATAGACAAACAAGACATGAAACATAGAATGCCCACTCAGATCACACCCTGACCAATCAAAACATAGAAAATACAAAGTAAACTATGGTCAGGGCGTGACAGTTCCCCTGAACAAGGCAGTTAACCCACTGTTCCCCTGAACAAGACAGTTAACCCACTGTTCCCCTGAACAAGACAGTTAACCCACTGTTCCCCTGAACAAGATAGTTAACCCACTGTTCCCCTGAGAACAAGGCAGTTAACCCACTGTTCCCCTGAACAAGACAGTTAACCCACTGTTCCTCTGAACAAGACAGTTAACCCACTGTTCCCCTGAACAAGGCAGTTAACCCACTGTTCCCCTGAACAAGGCAGTTAACCCACTGTTCCCCTGAGAACAAGGCAGTTAACCCACTGTTCCCCTGAGAACAAGGCAGTTAACCCACTGTTCCCCTGAACAAGGCAGTTAACCCACTGTTCCCCTGAACAAGACAGTTAACCCACTGTTCCCCTGAGAACAAGACAGTTAACCCACTGTTCCCCTGAGAACAAGACAGTTAACCCACTGTTCCCCTGAGAACAAGGCCGTTAACCCACTGTTCCCCTGAGAACAAGGCAGTTAACCCACTGTTCCCCGGTAAGCCGTCATTGTAAATAACAATTTGTTAAATAAAATAAGGTAATATGAAATCCGTTGAATATTGTCCATTTTCTGTTTTAGAAATCATTTTAAAAGGGATAAATGGACAAACAATACAGCCACTTCATTAAACAATATCAATTTAGATCATAAAAGGGAGAAAAACCTTAAATTGAGGAGATCTTAAGTTCCTGCACCTATCTTTTGACCAAGACCCATACTGAAAGGTGGTCAAACGTGGTGCACTGTATATCGAGTGCCATTTTAGGATACAACCATGTGTGTAAATAATCAAGTGGCCATTCAGGTGATGGTAATTTACTACGACTGTGCTAATGAACACTTACGGAGGAGTTCTTCTCTCTGCAGTTAGAGAGAGAAAGAGAGAGAGAGAGAGAGGCAGAGATAGAGAGAGGGGCAGAGAGAGAGAGAGAGAGAGAGAGAGAGAGGCAGAGATAGATAGAGAGAGAGAGAGAGAGAGAGAGAGAGGCAGATAGAGAGAGAGACAGAGAGAGAGAGAGAGAGAGAGAGAGAGAGAGAGAGAGAGAGAGAGAGTTGGTTGAGTATGGTGGATATTACAACTACTTTGCTGTAATTATGGCTGTAATGTCATAGTCGTTGTCTCCGAATACACCTGATGATGATCTCTTAACCCATCCAGCGGCTGTCATTCACTGTTCTAGCATCAGGAACCCATAGTACCCAACAACAACAACAAAAAAGGTAGTTAGTCCTATCTCAAATTACTTTACTGTTTATCCCTCCATCCCTCCATCCCTCCATCCCTCCATCCCTCAGTCCCCCATCCCTCAGTCCCCCATCCCCCAGTCCCTCCATCCCTCAGTCCCCCATCCCTCCATCCCTCCATCCCTCAGTCCCCCAGTCCCTCCATCCCTCAGTCCCCCCATCCCTCCATCCCTCCATCCCTCAGTCCCTCCATCCCTCCATCCCTCAGTCCCCCATCCCTCCATCCCTCCAACCCTCCATCCCTCAGTCCCCCACCCCTCCATCCTTCCATCCCTCAGTCCCCCATCCCTCCATCCCTCAGTCCCCCATCCCTCCATCCCTCCATCCCTCAGTCCCCCACCCCTCCATCCCTCCATCCCTCCATCCCTCAGTCCCCCACCCCTCCATCCCTCCATCCCTCCATCCCTCAGTCCCCCATCCCTCAGTCCCCCATCCCTCCATCCCTCAGTCCCTCCATCCCTCAGTCCCTCCATCCCTCCATCCCTCCATCCCTCCATCCCTCCATCCCTCAGTCCCCCATCCCTCAGTCCCCCATCCCTCCATCCCTCAGTCCCCCATCCCTCAGTCCCCCATCCCTCCATCCCTCCATCCCTCCATCCCTCCATCCTTCCATCCCTCCATCCCTCCATCCCTCAGTCCCCCATCCCTCCATCCCACCATCCCTCAGTCCCCCATCCCTCCATCCCTCCACCCCTCAGTCCCCCATCCCTCACTCCCCCATCCCTCCATCCCTCCATCCCTCCATCCCTCAGTCCCCCATCCCTCAGTCCCCCATCCCTCCATTCCTCCATCCATCAGTCCCCCATCCCTCTATCCCTCCATCCTTCCATCCCTCAGTCCCCCATCCCTCCATCCCTCAGTCCTCCATCCCTCAGTCCCCCATCCCTCAGTCCCCCATCCCTCCATCCCTCAGTCCCCCATCCCTCAGTCCCCCATCCCTCCATCCCTCCATCCCTCCATCCCTCCATCCCTCCATCCCTCCATCCCTCCATCCCTCAGTCCCTCCATCCCTCCATCCCTCCATCCCTCCATCCCTCAGTCCCCCATCCCTCCATCCCTCCATCCCTCCATCCCTCAGTCCCCCATCCCTCAGTCCCCCATCCCTCCATCCCTCCATCCCTCCATCCCTCCATCCCTCAGTCCCCCATCCCTCCATCCCTCCATCCCTCCATCCCTCCATCCCTCAGTCCCCCATCCCTCCATCCCTCCATCCCTCCATCCCTCCATCCCCCAGTCCCCCATCCCTCCATCCCCCATCCCTCCATCCCTCCATCCCTCCATCCCTCAGTCCCCCATCCCTCAGTCCCCCATCCCTACATCCCTCCATCCCTCAGTCCCCCATCCCTCAGTCCCCCATCCCTCCATCCCTCCATCCCTCCATCCCTCCATCCCTCCATCCCTCCATCCCTCAGTCCCTCCATCCCTCAGTCCCTCCATCCCTCCATCCCTCCATCCCTCCATCCCTCAGTCCCCCATCCCTCCATCCCTCCATCCCTCCATCCCTCAGTCCCCCATCCCTCAGTCCCCCATCCCTCCATCCCTCCATCCCTCCATCCCTCAGTCCCCCATCCCTCAGTCCCCCATCCCTCCATCCCTCCATCCCTCCATCCCTCAGTCCCCCATCCCTCAGTCCCCCATCCCTCCATTCCTCCATCCCTCAGTCCCCCATCCCTCCATCCCTCCATCCCTCCATCCCTCAGTCCCCCATCCCTCCATCCCTCCATCCCTCAGTCCCCCATCCCTCCATCCCTCCATCCCTCCATCCCTCAGTCCCCCATCCCTCCATCCCTCCATCCCTCCATCCCTCAGTCCCCCATCCGTCCATCCCTCCATCCCTCAGTCCCCCATCCCTCCATCCCTCCATCCCTCAGTCCCTCAGTCCCCCATCCCTCCATCCCTCCATCCCTCAGTCCCCCATCCCTCCATCCCTCCATCCCTCCATCCCTCAGTCCCCCATCCCTCCATCCCTCCATCCCTCCATCCCTCAGTCCCCCATCCCTCCATCCGTCCATCCCTCAGTCCCCCATCCCTCCATCCCTCCATCCCTCAGTCCCCCATCCCTCCATCCCTCAGTCCCCCATCCCTCCATTCCTCTATCCCTCAGTCTCCAATCCCTCCATCCCTCTATCCCTCAATCCCTCAGTTCCCCATCCCTCCATCCCTCATCCCTCTATCCCTTAGTCTCCCATCCAGCCATCCCTCTATCCATCTATCCCTCAGTCTCCCATCCCTCCATCCCTCTATCCCTCAGTCCCCCATCCCTCTATCCCTCCATCCCTCCATCCCTCTATCCCTCCATCCCTCTATCCCTTAGTCTCCCATCCAGCCATCCCTATTATCCATCTATCCCTCAGTCTCCCATCCCTCCATCCTTCTATCCCTCAGTCCCCCATCCCTCTATCCCTCCATCCCTCCATCCCTCTATCCCTCCACCTCTCTATCCCTCCATCCCTCTATCCCTCCTTCCCTCCATCCCTCCACCTCTCTATCCCTCCATCCCTCCACCTCTCTATCCCTCCATCCCTCTATCCCTCCATCCCTCCATCCCTCTATCCCTCCTTCCCTCCATCCCTACACCTCTCTATCCCTCCATCCCTCCACCTCTCTATCCCTCCATCCCTCCATCCCTCCATCCCTCCACCTTTCTATCCCTCTATCCCTCAACCTCTCTATCCCTCTATCCCTCTATCCCTCCACCTCTCTATCCCTCCATCCCTCTATCCCCCCATCCCTCCATCCCTCTATCCCTCCTTCCCTCCATCCCTCCACCTCTCTATCCCTCCATCCCTCCACCTCTCTATCCCTCCATCCCTCTATCCCCCCATCCCTCCATCCCTCTATCCCTCCACCTCCCCATCCCTTCATCCCTCCATCCCTCTATCCCTCTATCCCTCCACCTCTCCATCCCTCCATCCCTCTATCCCTCCATCCCTCTATCCCTCCACCTCTCCATCCCTCCATCACTCTATCCCTCCATCCCTCTATCCCTCCACCTCCCCATCCCTCCATCCCACGCAGCCCCCATAAAGAGTGTTTAAAGCGTGCAGCGCCCAGGAGGAAAAAGGATGTGATAGTCGCTTTTTGTTTGGGTTACAAAATGTAAAACAGATCATTAGGAAATGGGGAGTCTGTTATTTAATTCTCCAAACTTCCTCAGGCCCAGAGCCTGTCAGTACTGCAACACAGCTATTTGCTTACCTTGTCATTATGAGAAAATATATATATTAGCTAATTATTAATTATTTTGAATAGTGCAATTAAGATATGCATATTTAGCATAAATGACACACACAATGAGACGTGCATCAGTCAGCAGATAGTTGGTCTGTAGTGTGTAGTGTGTGTGGTGTGTAGTGTGTAGTGTGGTGTGTAGTGTGTGTGGTGTGTGGTGTGTGGTGTGTGGTGTGTAGTGTGAGGTGTGTAGTGTGTGGTGTGTGTTGTGTGCCTTGTGTGGTGTGTGTGGTGTGTGTGGTGTGGTGTGTGATGTGTAGTGTGATGTGTGGTGTGTTGTGTGCCTTGTGTGGTGTGTGTTGTGTGGTGTGTGTGTGTGGTGTGTGTGGTGTGGTGTGTGGTGTGTGGTGTGTGTGGTGTGTGGTGTGTAGTGTGTGTGGTGTGTGTGGTGTAGTGTGTAGTGTGTAGGATGTAGTGTGTAGTGTGTGGTGTGTGGTGTCTAGTCTGTAGGGTGTAGTATGTAGTGTGTGGTGTGTAGTGTGTGGTGTGTGGTGTGTGGTGTGTGGTGTGTGGTGTGTAGTGTGTGGTGTGTAGTGTGTTGTGTGGTGTGTAGTGTGTGGTGTGTGGTGTGTAGTGTGTAGTGTGTAGTGTGTAGTGTGTTGTGTGGTGTGTAGTGTGTGTGGTGTGTGGTGTGTGGTGTGTGGTGTGTAGTGTTTGGTTTGTGGTGTGTAGTGTGTGGTTTGTGGTGTGTGGTGTGTGGTGTGTGGTGTGTGGTGTGTGGTGTGTAGTGTGTGGTGTGTAGTGTGTTGTGTGGTGTGTAGTGTGTGTGGTGTGTGGTGTGTGGTTTGTGGTGTGTGGTGTGTAGTGTGTAGTGTGTGGTGTGTGGTGTGTGGTGTGTGGTGTGTAGTGTGTGGTGTGTAGTGTGTAGTGTGTAGTGTGTTGTGTGGTGTGTAGTGTGTGTGGTTTGTGGTGTGTGGTGTGTGGTGTGTGGTGTGTAGTGTGTGTGGTGTGTGGTGTGTGGTGTGTGGTGTGTAGTGTTTGGTTTGTGGTGTGTAGTGTGTGGTTTGTGGTGTGTGGTGTGTGGTGTGTGGTGTGTGGTGTGTAGTGTGTGGTGTGTAGTGTGTGGTGTGTAGTGTGTAGTGTGTAGTGTGTGGTGTGTGGTGTGTGGTGTGTGGTATCAGACAGTCTCTTCATGGACGGGATGGTGACAGACAGTCTCTTCATGGAAGGGATGGTGTTAGACAGTCTCTGTTGGCAGCACGGCAGAGAGGAGCAGTCACCTCGGCTGGGCACAACATTAATCTCTGTTCAGAATGATATAGGTACAAATTGGGGAGAATGCACACACAAAGAGAGAAACAGAGACAGAGAGAGACAGAGAGAGAGAGAGAGAGAGAGAGACACAGAGAGACACACAGAGAGAGAGAGAGAGAGAGAGAGAGAGAGAGAGAGTGAGAGAGAGAGAGAGAGAGAGATAGAGAGATAGAGACAGAGAGAGAGAGAGAGAGAGAGAGAGAGAGAGACACACAGAGAGAGAGAGAGGGAGACAGAAAGACAGACAGACAGACAGACAGACAGACAGACAGACAGATAAATGTCTAGTATGTATTAGTGTTGATATAATATATGCCATACCCCAGGTGTGTGCCATCCAAGCACAGCTCTCTCTCCCTGGAGTGGGCACCTCTGTGAGGGGAATGGTGGGCGGCAGGCGGGTGGAATCCATACCTGCCCTCCTAATGAGCTGCAGCTGTCTGTAGCACTGTGGAGGAGAGGAGAGAGGTATGAGAGGAGAGGAGAGGAGAGGAGAGGAGAGGAGAGGAGAGGAGAGGAGAGGAGAGGAGAGGAGAGGAGAGGAGAGGAGAGGAGAGGAGAGGAGAGGAGAGGGTGACTGAGGAAGCAGGGCTGGCTTTCCCGGTAGACAGCAGCTGTCTGTAGCACTGTGGAGGAGAGGAGAGCACAGGAGAGGAGAGGAGAGGAGAGGAGAGGAGAGGAGAGGAGAGGAGAGGAGAGGAGAGGAGAGGAGAGGAGAGGGGAGGGGAGTGGAGGGGAGGAGAGGGGAGAGGAGAGGGTGACTGAGGAAGCAGGGCTGGCCTAACTCTTTCCCGGTAGACAGCAGCTGTCACAGACTGACATGACAGATTTGACTCTGTGTACCTTTCTTGCCTGAGCAAATATGGCTTCTTACAAGTGGAACTGTGATACGCCATTGTGTGTGAATCAGCCCACACAACGTTCCCCATCATCACATCCAGTGTTCCCCAACTCCACCACCCAGGGGCGGACTGGGGTCAGAAATCGTCTATGGCATTTCCAACACAGTGGCCCATGTTTTTTTCCCCCTTGAGGCCACCATTATCAGCAAGATAATGATAATTTTGCTAAAGAAAAAAAAGTTAGACAGGCCCACACGGCAAAAAATTGACCAGTTCTTCTGGCATTTGCCAAAAATGCCAGATGGCCAGTCCGGCCCTGCATCACCATTATCACCACAACCAGACAGGAATACATCTCAGAAGAGCACAATGTCAATAAGGGGGAGAGAGGAGAGTAGAGAAGAGAAGGGTGAGAGGAGAGTAGAGAAGGGAGAGAGGAGAGTAGGGAAGGGTGAGAGGAGAGTAGAGAGGGGAGAGAGGAGAGTAGGGAAGGGTGAGAGGAGAGTAGAGAGGGGAGAGAGGAGAGTAGAGAAGGGAGAGAGGAGAGTAGGGAAGGGTGAGAGGAGAGTAGAGAGGGGAGAGAGGAGAGTAGGGAAGGGTGAGAGGAGAGTAGAGAGGGGAGAGAGGAGAGTAGAGAAGGGAGAGAGGAGAGTAGGGAAGGGTGAGAGGAGAGTAGAGAGGGGAGAGAGGAGAGTAGGGAAGGGTGAGAGGAGAGTAGAGAGGGGAGAGAGGAGAGTAGAGAAGGGAGAGAGGAGAGTAGGGAAGGGTGAGAGGAGAGTAGAGAGGGGAGAGAGGAGAGTAGGGAAGGGTGAGAGGAGAGCAGGGAAGGGAGAGAGGAGAGTAGAGAGGGGAGAGAGGAGAGTAGAGAGGGGAGAGAGGAGAGTAGAGAAGGGAGAGAGGAGAGTAGGGAAGGGTGAGAGGAGAGTAGAGAGGGGAGAGAGGAGAGTAGGGAAGGGTGAGAGGAGAGCAGAGAAGGGAGAGAGGAGAGTAGAGAGGGGAGAGAGGAGAGTAGAGAGGGGAGAGAGGAGAGTAGAGAAGGGAGAGAGGAGAGTAGGGAAGGGTGAGAGGAGAGTAGAGAGGGGAGAGAGGAGAGTAGGGAAGGGTGAGAGGAGAGCAGAGAAGGGAGAGAGGAGAGTAGAGAGGGGAGAGAGGAGAGTAGAGAGGGGAGAGAGGAGAGTAGAGAAGGGAGAGAGGAGAGTAGGGAAGGGTGAGAGGAGAGTAGAGAGGGGAGAGAGGAGAGTAGGGAAGGGTGAGAGTAGAGCAGAGAAGGGAGAGAGGAGAGTAGAGAGGGTAGAGAGGAGAGGGGAGAGGGGAGAGAGCAGAGGAGACAGGGGGAGAAGAGAGTAGAGAGGGGGAGAGGAAAGGAGAGTAGAGAGGGGAGAGAGGAGAGTAGAGAGGGGGAGAGAGAGATGAGAGAGGGGAGAGAGGAGAGGAGAGAGGGGGAGAAAGCGAGACAGGAGGTTGTATATGAAAGAGAGGAGAAAGGGGGAGGGGGTAAGCTGAGGCCTACAGCTCCAGAGATGTGGTGGGGGGAGGGAGGGAGGGAGGGCCCCAGCTGGCAGTACAACCATGAGTTTCAGCATAATGTCTTGTTGTGCACAACAGCTAACTGGAATAACTGCAAATATGCAGCATGCTACTCACACACGGATAGTGAAGAGTTTCACTGTCACGTCTGAATTTACATAATGATACTTATCCATTTAATTTATTCATTGGAGAATAAACGTCCTCTTGGATGAGACAGCAGATCAGCAGCTTTTGCTCACAACATCAGGTCAAATGTCAAAGTCGCTGTTTAAGGTCAAGCCTGAAGTAGAGAGGAGAGTAGAGAGGGGAGAGAGGAGAGGGGAGAGAGGAGAGTAGAGAGGGGAGAGAGGAGAGTAGAGAGGGGAGAGAGGAGACTAGAGAGGGGAGAGAGGAGAGCAGAGAAGGGAGAGAAGAAAGTAGAGAGGGGAGAGAGGAGAGTAGAGAGGGGAGAGAGGAGACTAGAGAGGGGATAGAAGAGAGTAGAGAGGGGAGAGAGGAGAGTAGAGAGGGGAGAGAGGAGAGCAGAGAAGGGAGAGAGGAGAGTAGAGAGGGGATAGAAGAGAGTAGAGAGGGGAGAGTAGAGAGGGGAGAAAGGAGACTAGAGAGGGGAGAGAGGAGAGTAGAGAGGGGAGAGAGGAGAGTAGAGAGGGGAGAGAGGAGAGTAGACAGGGGAGAGAGGAGAGTAGAGAGGAGAGTAGAGAGGGGAGAGAGGAGAGTAGAGAGGGGAGAGAGGAGACTAGAGAGGGGATAGAAGAGAGTAGAGAGGGGAGAGAGGAGAGTAGAGAGGGGAGAGAGGAGAGTAGAGAGGGGATAGAAGAGAGTAGAGAAGTGAGAGAGGAGAGTAGAGAGGGGAGAGAGGAGAGTACAGAGGGGATAGAAGAGAGTAGAGAGGGGATAGAAGAGAGTAGAGAGGGGGAGAGAGGAGAGTAGAGAGGGGAGAGAGGAGAGTAGAGAGGGGAGAGAGGAGAGTACAGAGGGGATAGAAGAGAGTAGAGAAGTGAGAGAGGAGAGTAGAGAGGGGAGAGAGGAGAGTAGAGAGGGGATAGAAGAGCGTAGAGAGGTGAGAGTAGAGAGGGGATAGAAGAGAGTAGAGAGGTGAGAGAGGAGAGTAGAGAGGGGAGAGAGGAGCCTAGAGAGGGGATAGAAGAGAGTAGAGAGGTGAGAGAGGAGAGTAGAGAGGGGAGAGAGGAGAAGCCTGTAGTAGAGAGGAGAGTAGAGAGGGGAGAGAGGAGAGTAGAACGGGGAGAGAGGAGAGTAGACGGGGGAGAGAGGAGAGTAGAGAGGGGAGAGAGGAGAGTAGACGGGGGAGAGAGGAGAAGCCTGTAGTATGTGTGGAACAGAATCACTAGAATAGGGTTGCAACATTCCGATAAGGTTTTCCAAGGTTTTCCAGAAATCACGGTTGGAGGATTCCTGGATTTCCTGTTTATTCCATCTTGTTTCTGGGAATCTTCCAACCAGGATTTCTGGAAAACCTGGGAATTTGGGAGAAAGTTACCGGAATGTTGCAATCCTAGACCTGAGTATGACATCATCTGCTTTCTGCTGCACCCCTCCCTAGGAGGAGGGGATCCAGAGTCTCTCTATGGGAGGAGAGGATCCAGAATCTCTCTATGGGAGGAGGGGATCCAGAGTCTCTCTATGGGAGGAGAGGATCCAGAGTCTCTCTCCAGGAGGAGAGGATCTAGAGTCTCTCTATGGGAGGAGGGGATCCAGAGTCTCTCTATGGGAGGAGAGGATCCAGAGTCTCTCTATTGGAGGAGGGGATCCAGAGTCTCTCTATGGGAGGAGAGGATCCAGAGTCTCTCTGTGGGAGGAGAGGATCCAGAGTCTCTCTATGGGAGGAGAGGATCTAGAGTCTCTCTATGGGAGGAGAGGATCTAGAGTCTCTCTATGGGAGGAGAGGATCTAGAGTCTCCATGGTGGGGAATTGAGGTTGGGGGTGGAGGAATCCCGTAGGTGTCGGAAGGAGGCTAAACCCTGGGGGCCATTCTCCACAGCCGCCCCCTGGTGCAAGGAAATGATGCGTGAGGCATGATCCCATTCCGGATGGTTCACTCTGGGAACCGACGCTCTCTCTTATCCTGCCCTCCCAGAGCGCTTATTCTCCTCACTTTCCTCTCTCTCTCTCTCTCTCTCTCTTTCTCTCCTTTCCTTCCTCCCCTCTCTCCTCTCTCTCTCTCGCCAGCGTGACCGCCCCGACCGCTTGCCTTAAAAAATAACTGCAGATTAGGAGATGGAGCATGTTTAATATAATTACACATGGACTTCTTGCGATGCAGGAGCACGTGAAGCAGAGCTAATCCCTAAACAGCTACCTGCGGGGAGGACGATGTGGAACAGCTGTTTGGACTACAGGAACTGAACCGTGTGAACTAGGATACTACAGAAGCAGTGGTGCAGCCAAGGTTTCATCATGGCTGTACAGCTCCGTACAACAATCACAACAAAAGGCTAGAGCTCAGACGCTACGCAGGAGGGGCCTCGAAAAGACACGAGGCCGATGATCGTAGATAGTCCCGATGTCTGGCCCTCACACTGTGCTCAACCACGACAGTGAGGACTGTCTCTGTATCTGCAGCTAGATTAGATTAGATTCATGTCATTTATAAGGAAAACAGGAGATAGATAAGAGGGGACATTGATGTGTCCGAGTGTGACACAACGCACCAGATAACAGTCGACTTCACAATCAAAGAATAAATAAACAATTCCACCATAACATGATAGGGTTTTTTCAATTACATTTTTATCATGATGCTAATTTCTACAATGATAACAATTTCAGTCTTGTATGTGAAAGTCTGTGACTGACATGGTACATTAAATTGTCAATCACTGGCATTATAACATTCTTGTTACAGTACTGGCTATGTAAACTGAGAGAGAGAGAGAGAGAGAGAGAGAGAAAGACAGAGAAACAGAGAGAGAGAGAGAGAGACAGAGAGACAGACAGACAGAGAAACAGAGAGAGAGAGAGAGAGAGAGAGAGAGAGAGAGAGAGAGAGAGAGAGAGAAAGACAGAGAAACACAGAGAGAGAGAGAGAGAGAGAGAGAGAGAGAGAGAGAGAGAGAGAGAGAGAGAGAGAGAGAGAGAGAGACAGAAAGACAGAGAGACAAAGAGAGAGTGAGAGAGAGAGAGACAGAAAGACAGAGAGACAGAGATAGTCATGTTATCCCTAAGCAAACTAAGGAATGATATGCTGGCAACAAACACTGACACTACACATCCAGATATATCGGACCAAATTATAAAAGACAAGAATTGTACTTTGAATTCCATAAAGCCAGTGTGGAAAAGGTGAAAAGCCACCGGGGTCTGACAATCTGGACGGAAATTTACTGAGAATAATAGTGGACGATATTGCCACTCCTATTTGCCACATCTTCAATCTAAACCGACTAGAAAGTGTTTGCTCTCAGGCCTGGAGGGAAGCTAAAGTCCTTCCGCTACCCAAGAACAGTAAAGCCTTTACTGGCTCAAATAGTCGATCAATCAGCCTGTTACCAACCCAGAGTAAACTTCTGGATAAAAATAGTGTTTGACCAATGCTATTTAACAGTAAACAAATAGACAACAGGCTCCAGGCTGAAAGTCGAGGAGAGATTGACTTCATCATTACTTTTATTCATGAGAGGTATTGACATGTTGAATGCACCAAACTGTCTGTCTATATTACTGGCACACAGCTCGGACACCAAGGGAAAGTTCCTGCTTTGGCAGCAGCTAATGGGGATCCATAATACGTACAAATAACTACAACTACTGTGTGTTCTTCACTGGTTGACCTTTTCTCGTGGCAACAGGTCACAAATCTTGCTGCTGTGATGGCACACTGTGGTATTTCACCCAGTAGATATGGGAGTTTATCAAAATCGGGTTTGTTTTCTAATTCTTTGTGGATCTGTGTAATCTGAGGGAAACATGTCTCTCTAATATGGTCATACATTGGGCAGGAGGTCAGGAAGTGCAGCTCAGTTTCCACCTCATTTTGTGGGCAGTGTGCACATAGCCTGTCTTCTCTTGAGAGCCATGTCTGCCTACGGCGGCCTTTCTCAATAGCAAGGCTATGCTCACTGAGTCTGTACATGGTCAAAGCTTTCCTTAATTTTGGGTCAGTCACAGTGGTCAGGTATTCTGTCACTGTGTACTCTCTGTTTAGGGACAAATAGCATTCTAGTTTGCTCTGTTTTTTTGTTAATTCTTTCCAATGTGTCAAGTAATTCTCTTTTGGTTTTCTCATGATTTGGTTGGGTCTAATTGTGCTGCTGTCCTGGGGCTCTGTGGGGTGTGTTTGTGAACAGAGCCCCAGGACCAGCTTGCTTAGGGGACTCTTCTCCAGGTTCATCTCTCTGTAGGTGATGGCTTTGTTATGGAAGGTTTGGGAATCGCTTCCTTTTAGGTGGTTGTAGAATTGAACGGCTCTTTTCGGCCTAATTCTGCTCTGCATGCATTATTTGGTGTTCTACGTTGTACACAGAGGATATTTTTGCAGAATCCTGCATGCAGAGTCTCAATTTGGTGTTTGTCCCATTTTGTGAAGTCTTGGTTGGTGAGCGGACCCCAGACTTCACAACCATAAAGGGCAATGGGCTCTATGACTGATTCAAGTATTTTTAGCCAAATCCTAATTGGTATGTTGAAATGTATGTTTCTTTTGATGGCATAGAATGTCCATTGATATATATGTTTAAGAGGGTGGGGCTTAAGCTGCATCCCTGTCTAACCCCACGGCCCTGTGTGAAGAAATGTGTGTGTTTTTTGCCAATTTTAACCGCACACTTGTTGTTTGTGTAAATGGATTTTATCATGTCGTATGTTTTACCCCCAACACCACTTTTGTTTCTTGTTTTTGTATTTTGTTCTATTTTCATCTTTATTAAAGATGTATCTAAATAACCACGCTGCGTTTTGGTCCGCCTCTCCTTCAACAGAAGAATCCCGTTACAGGATCTCTCTCTCTCTCTCTCTCTCTCTCTCTCTCTCTCTCTCTCTCTCTCTCTCTCTCTCTCTCTCTCTCTCTCTCTCTCTCTCTCTCTCTCTCTCTCTCTCTCTCTCTCTCTAGTAGTAGCAGTGGTGATGTGAGGTCCCTGCTCTAACAGACCATAACATCACACGTTAAAAAGGAAGCGTTAGACTAGAATCAGACCGTATCTCAAAGGGCTTGGTGTCCAAGCTGACAAAATCCAAATCTATGAGTTGAATTTGAATATATATTAAAAAAAACTCTGAAACAATTGTTTTGGTTGGTCTGTCCTATTACCATACAGGTGTAGAGGGAGGATATCTGCTGTGAATATCTCACATCTCTCTCTGACTTTGCTCTTTTGTACTTTATCCCCTGTGGATGTCTCTCTGTGAAACCCTTCAACCCTGAACCAGTGTCTGAAATTGGAAATCATTGAGCTTGTCTCTGTTTTCCGTCAAATGTAAATAAAATAAAAAAATAAACAATTTAAAACGATTTATGATGCAAGGTTTATTTTATTTTTTTTGTCATCTGCTTTTAAGTATATGGACTATAATTTGGAAACCTTTAGGGACAAATGCATTTTTAAACCCAAATTACATTTATTTAAAAAAAATTTTTTAAAAAGAGACACTTAAAAGAAGCTTAAAAGCAATGGGGGAAATCATGTCTTGGAAATCAATTAGATTTGATACCCTGCAACAAGATAACTACATAGTTTGGTCTGTCCAGGAGGCTTTGGCCAATGATTAGCTCACATGTTTTCTTTTGATTCTCTATTTGGTTCCAGAACGATAGTAAATAAACAGGAAAACAGCAGTTAAAAGGCTGTAGTTTGGGTTTTCAGGGTCGTCGTAAATAGCTTGTGTGTGTGTGTGTGTGTGTGTGTGTGTGTGTGTGTGTGTGTGTGTGTGTGTGTGTGTGTGTGTGTGTGTGTGTGTGTGTGTGTGTGTGTGTGTGTGTGTGTGTGTGTGTGTGTGTGTGTGTGGGAGGGGGGGGGGGGGGGTAAAGTCTACTGCTATTATAACCCCTGCTGGCTAGCTAGGAATTCCCAGTCGACAGTTCTAATGTTTTCACACGGTACACAGAAACATTTACATCCTCAATCTGATAACACAAAGACTGCTCTTTAGATGAACAACCGACACCAGTAGTCGTGCTATCTGAGGTAAGACAATGATCCACTACCGGGAAGGAAAAGCATCACACTTTACATTCACTCCGGTCGCGGTGAACGTTGCCACAACTTCTCCTGAAGTGAAGTATACCCAGTCAAGGCAGCCATTTTGAAATCCCAACCTCACAGCTCTGTTCTGTTCTGCGATAACTGTATGGATCGTGACGACGCAACAACATCGCACAGGAGGCTGCGTTTCTACAACCCACTGTGGTTAAACTGTGGATATACTGTGGATATTACAGTTGGGTGTAAAGTCTAGAAACAAACATAATTGCTAATGTTACCGTTTGTTCCGTAAAAGTCTTCTTTTCATAAATAATTTAAGGAAATTATTGCAGTAAACATGAAGTGCTATTCCACATTGTGTAGTGAAACATTTATGTCATAAATTATGGCACGGGCTTTTGTTCTCTCTGCCAAGAGACCTATCTTCCTATCTTCCTATCTTCCTATCTTCGTATCTTCCTATCTTCCTATCTTCCTATCTTCCTATCTTCTTATCTTCCTATCTTCCTATCTTCCTATCTTCCTATCTTCTTATCTTCCTATCTTCTTATCTTCCTATCTTCCTATCTTCCTATCTTCCTATCTTCTTATCTTCCTATCTTCTTATCTTCCTATCTTCCTATCTTCCTATCTTCATATCTTCCTATCTTCCTATCTTCGTATCTTCCTATCTTCCTATCTTCCTATCTTCTTATCTTCCTATCTTCCTATCTTCCTATCGTCCTATCTTCTTATCTTCCTATCTTCTTATCTTCCTATCTTCCTATCTTCCTATCTTCCTATCTTCCTATCTTCCTATCTTCTTATCTTCCTATCTTCTTATCTTCCTATCTTCCTATCTTCCTATCTTCCTATCTTCCTATCTTCCTATCTTCCTATCTTCCTATCTTCCTATCTTCCTATCTTCTTATCTTCCTATCTTCCTATCTTCTTATCTTCCTATCTTCTTATCTTCCTATCTTCCTATCTTCCTATCTTCGTATCTTCCTATCTTCCTATCTTCTTATCTTCCTATCTTCCTATCTTCCTATCTTCCTATCTTCCTATCTTCCTATCGCATGTCTGCTGCAATTCCTTCACCAGTCAAGACGTTTTTCATTTCGGTGGAAAAAGCAACACTTTCTTGGGACAACGTTGTAGTAGCAAGAGTGGCTTCCCCAAAACAGAGGGCGCATTCCAAACTGCAACTTATTACCTAGATAGTGGCACTACTTTTGACCAAATACCCTATAGGGAAGTAGTGCATCTCATAGGGAATTTCATGTCCAAATGAGATACATATTTTCTTTCCTAGGGTGAAGGAGAAGTACTCTCTCGGGAAACAGCACTGTACCCCCTAAGAGGAGTTTTCCCTAACAACGTCATTTTCCCAGAGCCTCAGATGAAAAAACACAGATCATGTTTGTGTTTTCCTTCTTCTTCCTAATCTCGCAGAAATATTAACCAAAGTACATTTATTGCAATGATGGTCTGAGCATAGAAAAAAAAAGATGATTTTTCATACTGAGAATGTACTGTACGTTGGTATCAGTTTATGAGAATCTGTTGCATATAAGTAGTATAATGTACTGTATAAGAGAGTCATGTTGCTGATTTGTTGCTTATTTGTTGAATATATTTCCTCAATAAATGTTTTGTTTATTTTGGATCTCCATTAGTTGTTGCATAAAGCCGAAGCTATTCTTCCTTTGGGTGTCTTCCTGGGTTCTTGTAAATATATTAAGTAACAGCGAGACATCTGCTTGTTCTTTTGTCTGAAACCCACCCCAGCCTGTTACAGCTGGTCCGTGAACAGGGAGTTCAGGAGGGGGACTGGTCCGTGGGGGGTCACAACTTCTCACTAAACACATTTAACATGTTCCTAAATCATTAATAATAAAATAGGATTCCAAACATAGAGATCCTATTAAATTACAGTTATGTATTGTAATTCCTAATTCTATGATTCCAATTCTATGATTCCAATTCTATGATTCCAATTCTCTGAATCCAATTCTATGATTCCAATTCTATGATTCCAATTCTGTGATTCCAATTCTCTGATTCCAATTCTATGATTCAAATTCTCTGATTCCAATTCTATGATTCCAATTCTATGATTCCAATTCTATGATTCCAACTGACGTTTCCATGAGACAGGGGAAAGAGCAGCTGGTGCCTGGGTTAGGTGTTTAAGCAGATATACGAATCCTAGACTCAGTCATGTTTTATGTTGACATCCACAATGTAATATCACAATATTGTTTCTCATTATTATTATTATTTTTAAACATTCTACAGTATTTTATGTTTCTGAATAACAAAAGTTGTAAAAAGATGTATTATGGGTTGTGTTTGACCGTTGAATGGCAACAAATTCATCCTTAATGGGTTTTATCCATTTGTGTGGTTTTATACTCAACCATACCAGGACCAAACTGACAGTGAAATAGTCGAATTTATAGAACTTTTCATTTATTTAGCAATGTATCGTTTTATACCTTTATAGAACGTATTAACAAATCCATACTGGGATGTGTTAAAAAGCCCAATCTTGCCCAGCCCTGATCCACATGGCTCTGGTGAAACCTGGTGAACTACATAGGGAATAGGGTGCCATTGGAGATTTTTTTTTAAACCTTTTTTTTTAAACTAGGCAAGTCAGTCAAGAACAAATTCTTATTTACAATGACGGCCTAGGAACAGTGGGTTAACTGCCTTGTTCAGGGGCAGAACGACAGTTGTTTATCTTGTCAGCTCGGGGATTCGATCCAGCAGCCTTTCAGTTACTAGTCCAACACTATAACCACTAGGCTACCTGCCGCCCCAAGATGAAAGCCTTGTGATGGTAGAGAGGGGGAAGGTCCAGCATGGCTGTGATGGTAGAGAGGGGGGAGGGTCCACCATGGCTGTGATGGTAGAGAGGAGGAGAGTCCACCATGGCTGTGATGGTAGAGAGGAGGAGGGTCCAGCATGGCTGTGATGGTAGAGAGAAGGAGGGTCCACCATGGCTGTGATGGTAGAGAGGAGGAGGGTCCACCATGGCTGTGATGGTAGAGAGGAGGGTCCACCATGGCTGTGATGGTAGAGAGGAGGAGGGTCCACCATGGCTGTGATGGTCCACCATTGGTTTATTCTCTGTGCTCCGCTGGCCTATCCTCTTACAGTAATGCCTGACTCTAATCTGACCAGCGAATCAGAGGGAGTTCACAAGGCTATTAAGGCTGAACTGATAATACATTGACAGAAAGAGGTTCTGGCCCCATTCTGATGAGCAGAAAACCAATTGAATCATCACTGTATATTATATTATATTATACAGCTACTTACAGTAGGGAGACTCTGACTTTCAGCGGAGGTCAGCTCCCTCAGGTAGTCTCACGATAGCCTCGCAAGCCGCCTGATCTCGTGAGCCTACATGGATGGTTCGCTGCTCAGCGGTAATCAGTCTGGTAACTTATAGACTGGTAATTATGAGTCTCGCAAGGCCATCCTTCCAAATGTCTCCTCATTGACTTGAGGAAAGCCTGAGTACAGTACCCTCAGACAGAAGGAGAGGAGATTTAAAATATATATATATTTAACCTTTATTTAACCAGGTAGGCCAGTTGAGAACACCTTTATTTAACCAGGTAGGCCAGTTGAGAACACCTTTATTTAACCAGGTAGGCCAGTTGAGAACACCTTTATTTAACCAGGTAGGCTAGTTGAGAACACCTTTATTTAACCAGGTAGGCTAGTTGAGAACACCTTTATTTAACCAGGGAGGCCAGTTGAGAACACCTTTATTTAACCAGGTAGGCTAGTTGAGAACACCTTTATTTAACCAGGTAGGCCAGTTGAGAACACCTTTATTTAACCAGGTAGGCTAGTAGAGAACACCTTTATTTAACCAGGTAGGCTAGTTGAGAACACCTTTATTTAACCAGGTAGGCCAGTTGAGAACACCTTTATTTAACCAGGTAGGCTAGTTGAGAACACCTTTATTTAACCAGGTAGGCTAGTTGAGAACACCTTTATTTAACCAGGTAGGCCAGTTGAGAACACCTTTATTTAACCAGGTAGGCCAGTTGAGAACACCTTTATTTAACCAGGTAGGCTAGTTGAGAACACCTTTATTTAACCAGGTAGGCTAGTTGAGAACACCTTTATTTAACCAGGTAGGCCAGTTGAGAACACCTTTATTTAACCAGGTAGGCTAGTTGAGAACAAGTTCTAATTTACAACAGCGACCTGGAGACAGTGCATTTTCACATACTGTGAAGTAGTAACATTTCATCACTTGAAGGAGGTAATAATTCCTTAAATCCACAGATGTAATAATGTCTCTGTCATTCCCTGTTGTCCCTAGATACACTGTAGATTAAAATATATATATATATATGTTTATATGAAACACATTGCCAAACAAATCCATTATGTAAAACATTCAATCTCGTATTAATGTGTGTTTACATACAAGTGATATCCGTTTAAAATGCACTGTTGCTGCATATTATCATGTACATATATTATCACCAAGATACAGTGGTGATATTTAAACGGTTTAAAAGGATGAATGAAGCTGAAGTATTCTCTCAGGGTACGTGTGTAATGACCTCCCATCCCCCCCCCCCCCCCCCTCTACTGAAATATGATAGTGTTGTTCCACAGCGCAGATCTTAATAATAGCATCAGTGTTTTTAATAAATCAGTTGATAATCCGTTTATATTTTATAAATACATTTTATAAATTGTATAAATTTGCTAAATCAGTGATCAGGTCCCTTGATTCATCTTAACGATGTTAACCTACTGGGCGCAGACGTCAGTTCAACGTCTAGTTTTGATTTACATTTGATTGAGTTGTCAACTAACGTGAATACGTTGTGAAATCGACCAAAAAAACAAAACAAAAAACGTCACCATTTCGATGGATTTAGGTTAAAAAGTTGGATTTTAAAAAAAACGAAAGACTAAACGTTCTTACGTTGATTACTTTTTTTTTTTTTGCAAATCCAAATCACGGTTACACATCGTTTCAACGTCATCACGTAGATTTATGGGTGGGTTGACATTATGTGAAAACAACGTTGATTTGCCCAGTTTTTGCCCAGTTTTTGTTTTTTTCTCAAAACTTGACACATCTGTGGCATTGTGTTGTGTGACAAAACTGCACATTTTAGAGTGGCCTTTTCTCCAGCACAAGGTGCACCTGCGTAATGATCATTAATCAGCTTCTTGATATGCCACACCTGTCAGGTGAATGGATTATCTTGGCAAAGGTGAAATGTTCACTAACAGGGATGTAAACAAATTTGTGCACTAAATTTTAGAGAAATAAGCTTTTTGTGTGTATGGAACATTTCTGGGATCTTTAATTTTAGCTCATTAAACATGGGACCATATATTTCTTCTCCCCACTGTATATTACCCAACAACAGTGACAGAAAATACATGATTTCCATGATATCCATCCAATGTGTTATCAATGAAGACATCCTCTACAGTCATTCACACCATGGGACCAGTCTGTTACACCATGAGACCAGTCTGTTACACCATTGGGCCCAGTCTGTTACACCATGAGACCAGTCTGTTACACCATGGGACCAGTCTGTTACACCATGGGACCAGTCTGTTCTCTGAGAGGAGAGACCCAGTCTGTTACACCATGGGACCAGTCTGTTACACCATGAGACCAGTCTGTTACACCATGGGACCAGTCTGCTCTCTGAGAGGAGAGACCCAGTCTGTTACACCATGGGACCAGTCTGTTACACCATGGGACCAGTCTGTTACACCATGGGACCAGTCTGTTGCACCATGGGACCAGTCTGTTACACCATGGGACCAGTCTGTTACACCATGGGACCAGTCTGTTACACCATGGGACCAGTCTGTTACACCATGGGACCAGTCTGTTACACCATGAGACCAGTCTGTTGCACCATGGGACCAGTCTGTTACACCATGGGACCAGTCTGTTACACCATGGGACCAGTCTGCTCTCTGAGAGGAGAGACCCAGTCTGTTACACCATGGGACCAGTCTGTTGCACCATGGGACCAGTCTGTTACACCATGGGACCAGTCTGTTACACCATGGGACCAGTCTGTTACACCATGGGACCAGTCTGTTACACCATGAGACCAGTCTGTTACACCATGGGACCAGTCTGTTACACCATGGGACCAGTCTGCTCTCTGAGAGGAGAGACCCAGTCTGTTACACCATGGGACCAGTCTGTTACACCATGGGACCAGTCTGTTACACCATGGGACCAGTCTGTTGCACCATGGGACCAGTCTGTTACACCATGGGACCAGTCTGTTACACCATGGGACCAGTCTGTTACACCATGGGACCAGTCTGTTACACCATGGGACCAGTCTGCTCTCTGAGAGGAGAGACCCAGTCTGTTACACCATGGGACCAGTCTGTTACACCATGGGACCAGTCTGTTACACCATGGGACCAGTCTGTTGCACCATGGGACCAGTCTGTTACACCATGGGACCAGTCTGTTACACCATGGGACCAGTCTGTTACACCATGGGACCAGTCTGTTACACCATGGGACCAGTCTGCTCTCTGAGAGGAGAGACCCAGTCTGTTACACAATGGGACCAGTCTGTTACACTATGGGACCAGTCTGTTACACCATGGGACCAGTCTGTTGCACCATGGGACCAGTCTGTTACACAATGGGACCAGTCTGTTACACCATGGGACCAGTCTGTTACACCATGGGACCAGTCTGTTACACCATGGGACCAGTCTGTTACAGCATGGGACCAGTCTGTTACACCATGGGACCAGTCTGTTCTCTGAGAGGAGAGACCCAGTCTGTTACACCATGGGACCAGTCTGTTACACCATGGGACCAGTCTGCTCTCTGAGAGGAGAGACCCAGTCTGTTACACCATGGGACCAGTCTGTTACACCATGGGACCAGTCTGTTACACCATGGGACCAGTCTGTTCTCTGAGAGGAGAGACCCAGTCTGTTACACCATGGGACCAGTCTGTTACACCATGGGACCAGTCTGTTACACCATGGGACCAGTCTGTTACACCATGGGACTAGTCTGTTACAGCATGGGACCAGTCTGTTACACCATGGGACCAGTCTGTTACACCATGGGACCAGTCTGTTACACCATGGGACCAGTCTGCTCTCTGAGAGGAGAGTCCCAGTCTGTTACACCATGGGACCAGTCTGCTCTCTGAGAGGAGAGACCCAGTCTGTTACACCATGGGACCAGTCTGTTACACCATGGGACCAGTCTGTTACACCATGGGACCAGTCTGTTACACCATGGGACCAGTCTGTTACACCATGGGACCAGTCTGTTACACCATGGGACCAGTCTGTTACACCATGGGACCAGTCTGTTACAGCATGGGACCAGTCTGCTCTCTGAGAGGGACACCATTTCAGAGCAGCGGTCTGCTACAATATCTGTCATCTGTTCTAATGTGTTGTTCTCTTTTTACAGAATATCACAGTGCTTTTTGAGTTTCCGTGTTGTGTTTTGGCCTGTTTAGTTGTTAGCTATGTCTTAAAGGGTATTGGACTGCGATATGCCAGCCCATTTACTGACTGATATTTGTTATGGAGATTCAAACTAGCACTTCAATGACATCTTTTCCAGTCATAATTCATTCATGATCTTGTCCTGTCCCCGCCCTGATCCACCTGTTCCTGTGATTGTCTCCACCCCCTCCATTTTCTCCAAATGTATTTATCCCTGTGTTTCCTGTCTCTCTGTACCAGTGTATTTATCCCTGTGTTTCCTGTCTCTCTGTGCCAGTGTATTTATCCCTGTGTTTCCTGTCTCTCTGTACCAGTGTATTTATCCCTGTGTTTCCTGTCTCTCTGTACCAGTGTATTTATCCCTGTGTTTCCTGTCTCTCTGTACCAGTGTATTTATCCCTGTGTTTCCTGTCTCTCTGTACCAGTGTATTTATCCCTGTGTTTCCTGTCTCTCTGTACCAGTGTATTTATCCCTGTGTTTCCTGTCTCTCTGTACCAGTGTATTTATCCCTGTGTTTCCTGTCTCTCTGTACCAGTGTATTTATCCCTGTGTTTCCTGATTCTCTGTACCAGTGTATTTATCCCTGTGTTTCCTGATTCTCTGTACCAGTGTATTTATCCCTGTGTTTCCTGTCTCTCTGTACCAGTGTATTTATCCCTGTGTTTCCTGTCTCTCTGTACCAGTGTATTTATCCCTGTGTTTCCTGTCTCTCTGTACCAGTGTATTTATCCCTGTGTTTCCTGTCTCTCTGTACCAGTGTATTTATCTCTGTGTTTCCTGATTCTCTGTACCAGTGTATTTATCCCTGTGTTTCCTGATTCTCTGTACCAGTGTATTTATCCATGTGTTTCCTGATTCTCTGTGCCAGTTCGTCTTGTGTGTTTAGTCAAGTCAACCAGCGTGTTTTTCCCCATTCTCTTTTTGCTAGTCCTCCCGGTTTTGACCCCTGCCTGCTCTGACCCTGATTCTGATTCTTCCTTCGGTATCTTTTGGACCCTGAACTGGTTCTGACCCTTTTTCCTGTCCACGACCATCCTCTTGCCTTATTGGATGAATAAACATCCAACCATCTGCCTCCTGTGTCTGAATCTGGGTCTCGCCTTGTGTCAGGATATGTCCCTTACTTAATTTGATAAGATACAGTGCCTTGCGAAAGTATTCGGCCCCCTTGAACTTTGCGACCTTTTGCCACAGGCTTCAAACATAAAGATATAAAACTGTATTTTTTTGTGAAGAATCAACAACAAGTGGGACACAATCATGAAGTGGAACGACATTTATTGGATATTTCAAACTTTATTAACAAATCAAAAACTGAAAAATTGGGCGTGCAAAATTATTCAGCCCCTTTACTTTCAGTGCAGCAAACTCTCTCCAGAAGTTCAGTGAGGATATCTGAATGAAGTTTAAAGCCGGATTTGGATACAAAAAGATTTCCCAAGCTTTAAACATCCTAAGGAGCACTGTGCAAGCGATAATATTGAAATGGAAGGAGTATCAGACCACTGCAAATCTACCAAGACCTGGCCGTCCCTCTAAACTTTCAGCTCATACAAGGAGAAGACTGATCAGAGATGCAGCCAAGAGGCCCATGATCACTCTGGATGAACTGCAGAGATCTACAGCTGAGGTGGGAGACTCTGTCCATAGGACAACAATCAGTCGTATATTGCACAAATCTGGCCTTTATGGAAGAGTGGCAAGAAGAAAGCCATTTCTTAAAGATATCCATAAAAAGTGCTGTTTAAAGTTTGCCACAAGCCACCTGGGAGACACACCAAACATGTGGAAGAAGGTGCTCTGGTCAGATGAAACCAAAATTGAACTTTTTGGCAACAATGCAAAACGTTATGTTTGGCGTAAAAGCAACACAGCTGAACACACCATCCCCACTGTCAAACATGGTGGTGGCAGCATCATGGTTTGGGCCTGCTTTTCTTCAGCAGGGACAGGGAAGATGGTTAAAATTGATGGGAAGATAGATGGAGCCAAATACAGGACCATTCTGGAAGAAAACCTGATGGAGTCTGCAAAAGACCTGAGACTGGGACGGAGATTTGTCTTCCAACAAGACAATGATCCAAAACATAAAGCAAAATCTACAATGGAATGGTTCAAAAATAAACATATCCAGGTGTTAGAATGGCCAAGTCAAAGTCCAGACCTGAATCCAATCGAGAATCTGTGGAAAGAACTGAAAACTGCTGTTCACAAATGCTCTCCATCCAACCTCACTGAGCTCGAGCTGTTTTGCAAGGAGGAATGGGGAAAAAAATTCAGTCTCTTGATGTGCAAAACTGATAGAGACATACCCCAAGCGACTTACAGCTGTAATCGCAGCAAAAGGTGGTGATTTAAAACCAATGTTCTTATTACATTTCACAATAAACTTATATTTTGAATGAATGGTTGTGTGGTGAGAAATGTTTACAATCCAAATGAATTAATGTAAAATTAATTTCAAACTGTCTGTGTTACAAGTGCGACCTGATTGAAGTTTTGTACTAAAAGTTCTGAAAATGTACTATATAAATTCAACAAAAAAAGAAAGGTCCCTTTTTCATGACTGTCTTTCTAAGATAACTCGTAAAAATCCAAATAACTTGACAGATCTTCATTGTAAAGGGTTTAAACACTGTTTCCCATGCTTGTTCAATGAACCATGAACAATTAATGAACATGCACCTGTGGAACGGTCGTTAAGACACTAACAGCTTACAGACGGTAGGCAATTAAGGTCACAGTTATGAAAACTTAGGACACTAAAGAGGCCTTTCTACTGGCTCTGAAAAACACCAAAAGAAAGATGCCCAGGGTCCCTACTCATCTGTGTGAACGTGTCTTAGGCATGCTGCAAGGAGGCATGAGGTCTGCAGATGTGGCCAGGGCAATAAATTGCAATGTCTGTACTGTGAGACGCCTAAGACAGCGCTACAGGGAGACAGGACGGACAGCAGATCATCCTCGCAGTGGCGGACCACGTGTAACAACACCTGCACAGGATCGGTACATCCGAACATCACACCTGCGGGACAGGTACAGGATGGCAGTAACAACTGCCCGAGTTATACCAGGAACGCACAATCTCTCCATCAGTGCTCAGACTGTCCTCAATAGGCTGAGAGAGGCTGGACTGAGGGCTTTTAGGCCTGTTGTAGGCAGGTCCTCACCAGACATCCCCGGAAACAACGTTGTCTATGGGCACAAACCCACCATCGCTGCACCAGACAGGACTGGCAAAAAGTGCTCTCTCGCGGTTTTGTCTCACCAGGGGAGATGGTCAGATTCGCGTTTATCGTCAAAGGAATGAGCGTTACACCGAGGCCTGTACTCTGGAGCGGGATCGATTTGGAGGTGGAGGGTCCGTCATGGTCTGGGGTGGTGTGTCACAGCATCATCGGACTGAGCTTGTTGTCATCGAGGACAATCTCAACGCTGTGTGTTACAGGAAGACATCCTCCTCCCTCATGTGGTACCCTTCCTGCAGGTTCATCCTGACATGACCCTCTAGCATGACAATGTCACTAACCATACTGCTCGTTCGGTGCGTTATTTCCCCCAAGACAGGAATGTCAGTGTTCTGCCATGGCCAGCGAAGAGCCCGGATCTCAATCCCATTGAGCATGTCTGAGACCTGTTGGATCGGAGGGTGAGGGCTAGGGCCAGTCCTCACAGAAATGTCCAGGAACTTGCAGGTGCCTTGGTGGAAGAGTGGGGTAACATCCCACAGCAAGAACTGGCAAATCTGGTGCAGTCCATGAGGAGGAGATGCACTGCAGTACTTACTGCAGCTGGTGGCCACACCAGATACTGACTGTTACTTTTGATTTTGACCCCCCTTTGTTCAGGAACACATTATTCCATTTGTGTTAATCACATGTCGGTGGAACTTGTTCAGTTTATGTCTCAGTTGTTGAATATTGTTATGTTCATGTCACACCCTGACCATAGTTTGCTTTGTTTGTTTCTATGTGTTGGTTGGTCAGGGTGTGATCTGAGTGGGCATTCTATGTTACATGTCTAGTTTGTCTAGTTCTATGTTTGGCCTGATATGGTTCTCAATCAGAGGCAGATGTTAGTCGTTGTCTCTGATTGGGAACCATATTTAGGTAGCCTGTTTGGTGTTGGGTTTTGTGGGTGATTGTTCCTGTCTCTGTGTTTGCACCAGATAGGGCTGTTTTTGGTTTTCCACGTTTATTGTTTTGTAGTGTTCGTGTTTATCTTTTTTTATTAAACATGAATCAATATAACCACGCTGCGTTTTGGTCCGCCTCTCCTTCACCACAAGAAAACCGTTACAGAATCACCCACCACAACAATCCAAGGGAATTTTATTTTTTTCACCCAAATCCAATTAAATGTTTTGTTGAATTCACATCCCTAGTCAAAACATCTATCAGAATCCTATCGAAATTCAAAAGTAATCCTATTGGATCCTGTAGAATTCTGTGTCACCTCTGTGTCATCGGAATCCTATCAGAATCCTATTGGACTCATTTTTTCCTATTGGAGTCTTGTAGGATATTGTCACCCCAATCAGAATCCTATTAGAAGTGTTTTGTTGTTAATAGAACCCATTAAATTATAGTTTGTTGTCATTTGTTCCATTACAATACAACATCCTTAACTACAACATTTTTGTAGATTGGAAACAACAGTTATTTATTCATTGTGGTTTTATTCACCACTAGAGAGTGCTGCGACAAGTTATTTTCAGTATGAGCACCAGTACAGTGCACCTTTCTCAACAAAACAGAGGTATTTGATCTGATTCTTATTCATGCAACTTCCTGTCTTTGAATTGGAAAGACGTTGTCTGGCTTTTTCCGAGAATCTTTATAACGCTTTATACACAAATAAAAAGTACAAATAAAATATATTTTTAGGTAGAATAGTACAAAGATATGAGCATTTCTTTCATTTAATATGTAATAGTCAGCTATGCATATTAATATGTTTCCTTAACGTCCTCCTGGGGTAACTACCAGTCCTCCTGGGATAACTACCAGTCCTCCTGGGATAACTACCAGTCCTCCTGGGGTAACTACCAGTCCTCCTGGGATAACTACCAGTCCTCCTGGGATAACTACCAGTCCTCCTGGGGTAACTACCAGTCCTCCTGGGATAACTACCAGTCCTCCTGGGGTAACTACCAGTCCTCCTGGGGTAACTACCAGTCCTCCTGGGGTAACTACCAGTCCTCATGGGGTAACTACCAGTCCTCCTGTGGTAACTACCAGTCCTCCTGGGGTAACTACCAGTCCTCCTGGGATAACTACCAGTCCTCCTGGGGTAACTACCAGTCCTCCTGGGGTAACTACCAGTCCTCCTGGGATAACTACCAGTCCTCCTGGGATAACTACCAGTCCTCCTGGGATAACTACCAGTCCTCCTGGGATAACTACCAGTCCTCCTGGGATAACTACCAGTCCTCCTGGGATAACTACCAGTCCTCCTGGGGTAAGTACTAGTCTTCCTGTGGTAACTACCAGTCCTCCTGGGGTAACTACCAGTCCTCCTGTGGTAACTACCAGTCCTCCTGGGGTAAGTACTAGTCCTCCTGTGGTAACTACCAGTCCTCCTGGGGTAAGTACTAGTCCTCCTGTGGTAACTACCAGTCCTCCTGGGGTAAGTACTAGTCCTCCTGTGGTAACTACCAGTCCTCCTGGGGTAAGTACTAGTCCTCCTGTGGTAACTACCAGTCCTCCTGGGGTAAGTACTAGTCTTCCTGTGGTAACTACCAGTCCTCCTGGGGTAACTACCAGTCCTCCTGGGGTAACTACCAGTCCTCCTGGGGTAACTACCAGTCCTCCTGTGGTAATTACCAGTCCTCCTGGGGGACTATCTATAGGATACTAATATATACGATACAATCAAAGAATATAGGTTCTAAAATCTGATAGGATTTTTAAAAATGTGTATTATTGGAGTCCTATAGGAAATGTGGACTAGGGGTTGGTTGACAACTCAACCAAATATAAATCAAACCCAGTAGGCACCGTTTTTCCACCGATGTCAATCGCGTCTTTAGGAGGCACTGTAACTAGCTTGCTTAAAAGTTGTGATGACGAGTGTGTTGTTGCTTAAATCAATAGGCCTATGCTCAACAAAATAAGGGAGGGATGGTGGGCAGTTGCCATTTTTTTTTTTTCCATTTTGACCACCTGCCCCCTGAAAGGTCTGTGCATTATCCTGTCATGGACACATTCCAGTGGACTCCTGTGTGGGCAGAGGTAGAGAGACACACACACACACAACACACAGAGTGATGTGAAAGGCCATGTTCTCAGAGCAACACAAAGAGCTCTAGAGACACGGGAGAGGAATGGTGGCAGGAACAAAACAAGACGTTCTACTTGTTGTGTCTCCGATGCCGTACTCCTGACGAAACATCAGAGACAAAAGGTGACTCGGTTTGAGTGGTTGTCTTGGTCTGAGAGATATAGTCTTGTTTGGAAGGGACTTGTGAGATCAAATCAAATCTTATTTGTCACATACACATGGTTAGCAGATGTTAATGCGAGTGTAGCGAAATGCTTGTGCTTCTAGTTCCGACAATGCAGTAATAACCAACAAGTAATCTGGCTAACAATTCCAAAACTACTACCTTATAGACACAAGTGTAAGGGGATAAAGAATATGTACATAAAGATATATGAATGAGTGATGGTACAGAGCGGCATAGGCAAGATGCAGTAGATGGTATCGAGTGCAGTATATACATATGAGATGAGTATGTAAACAAAGTGGCATAGTTAAAGTGGCTAGTGATACATGTATTACATAAAGATGCAGTAGATGATAACTACTCTCTTGGGCTGTGTAACAGACAGCGCACATACCTTTGTGGTTTGGAGAAACACAATTTCTCTGGATGAGATGGATGTTTGCAATGATAATAGATCATGTTAATAGATAATGTTAATAGATAATGTTAATAGATCATGTTAATAGATCGTGTTAATAGATAGTGTTAATAGATAATATTAATAGATAATGTTAATAGATAATGTTAATAGATAGTGTTAATAGATCATGTTAATAGATAGTGTTAATGGATAATGTTAATATATAGTGTTAATAGATAATGTTAATAGATAACGTTAATAGATAATGTTAATAGATAGTGTTAATAGATAATGTTAATAGATAATGTTAATAGATAGTGTTAATAGATAATGTTAATAGATAATGTTAATAGATAGTGTTAATAGATAGTGTTAATAGATAATATTAATAGATAATGTTAATAGATAGTGTTAATAATGTTAATAGATAGTGTTAATAGATAGTGTTAATAGATCATGTTAATAGATAGTGTTAATAGATAATGTTAATATATAGTGTTAATAGATAATGTTAATAGATAATGTTAATAGATAATGTTAATAGATAGTGTTAATAGATAATGTTAATAGATAGTGTTAATAGATAATGTTAATATATAGTGTTAATAGATAGTGTTAATAGATAATGTTAATAGATAGTGTTAATAGATAATGTTAATATATAGTGTTAATAGATAGTGTTAATAGATAATGTTAATAGATAGTGTTAATAATGTTAATAGATAGTGTTAATAGATAGTGTTAATAGATCATGTTAATAGATAGTGTTAATAGATAATGTTAATATATAGTGTTAATAGATAATGTTAATAGATAATGTTAATATATAGTGTTAATAGATAATGTTAATATATAGTGTTAATAGATAGTGTTAATAGATAATGTTAATATATAGTGTTAATAGATAGTGTTAATAGATCATGTTAATAGATAGTGTTAATAGATAATGTTAATATATAGTGTTAATAGATAATGTTAATAGATAGTGTTAATAGATGTTAATAGATAATGTTAATAGATAATGTTAATAGATAATGTTAATAGATAATGTTAATAGTGTTAATAGATGTTAATATATAGTGTTAATAGATCATGTTAATAGATATGTTAATAGATAATGTTAATAGATAGTTAATAGATAGTAATAGATAATGTTAATAGATAGTGTTAATAGATAATGTTAATAGATAATGTTAATAGATAGTGTTAATAGATAATGTTAATATATAGTGTTAATAGATAATGTTAATAGATAATGTTAATAGATAATGTTAATAGATAGTGTTAATAGATAATGTTAATAGATAATGTTAATAGATAGTGTTAATATATAATGTTAATAGATAATGTTAATAGATAGTGTTAATAGATAATGTTAATAGATAGTGTTAATAGATAGTGTTAATAGATAGTGTTAATATATAATGTTAATAGATAATGTTAATAGATAATGTTAATAGATAATGTTAATATATAGTGTTAATAGATAATGTTAATAGATAATGTTAATATATAGTGTTAATAGATAATGTTAATAGATAATGTTAATAGATAATGTTAATAGATAATGTTAATAGATAATGTTAATAGATAATGTTAATAGATAATGTTAATATATAGTGTTAATAGATAATGTTAATAGATAATGTTAATAGATAATGTTAATAGATAGTGTTAATAGATAGTGTTAATAGATAATGTTAATAGATAATGTTAATAGATAAT